>NW_027039515.1:0-62500 GCF_034236695.1 Oncorhynchus nerka
CATGCTGTTTGTGTGTGGCTGCTATGACAGTGGTCATGCTGTTTGTTTGTGGCTGCTATGACAGTGATCATGCTGTTTGTACTTGGCTGCTATGACAGTGGTCATGCTGTTTGTGTGTGGCTGCTATGACAGTGGTCATGCTGTTTGTATGTGGCTGCTATGACAGTGATCATGCTGTTTGTGTGTGCCTGCTATGACAGTGGTCATGCTGTTTGTGTGTGGCTGCTATGACAGTGATCATGCTGTTTGTATGTGGCTGCTATGACAGTGATCATGCTGTTTGTATGTGGCTGCTATGACAATGATCATGCTGTTTGTGTGTGGCTGCTATGACAGTGGTCATGCTGTTTGTATGTGGCTGCTATGACAGTGATCATGCTGTTTGTGTGTGGCTGCTATGACAGTGGTCATGCTGTTTGTATGTGGCTGCTATGACAGTGATCATGCTGTTTGTACGTGGCTGCTATGACAGTGGTCATGCTGTTTGTATGTGGCTGCTATGACAGTGATCATGCTGTTTGTATGTGGCTGCTATGACATGGTCATGCTGTTTGTACGTGGCTGATATGACAGTGGTCATGCTGTTTGTATGTGGCTGCTATGACAGTGGTCATGCTGTTTGTATGTGGCTGCTATGACAGTGGTCATGCTGTTTGTATGTGGCTGCTATGACAGTGATCATGCTGTTTGTATGTGGCTGCTATGACAGTGGTCATGCTGTTTGTATGTGGCTGCTATGACAGTGGTCATGCTGTTTGTATCTGGCTGCTATGACAGTGATCATGCTGTTTGTATGAGGCTGCTATGACAGTGATCATGCTGTTTGTGTGTGGCTGCTATGACAGTGATCATGCTGTTTTGTGTGGCTGCTATGACAGTGGTCATGCTGTTTGTATCTGGCTGCTATGACAGTGATCATGCTGTTTGTATGTGGCTGCTATGACAGTGATCATGCTGTTTGTGTGTGGCTGCTATGACAGTGATCATGCTGTTTGTATCTGGTTGCTATGACAGTGATCATGCTGTTTGTGTGTGGCGGGTATGACAGTGATCATGCTGTTTGTATGTGGCTGCTATGATAGTGGTCATGCTGTTTGTGTGTGGCTGCTATGACAGTGGTCATGCTGTTTGTACTTGGCTGCTATGACAGTGGTCATGCTGTTTGTGTGTGGCTGCTATGACAGTGATCATGCTGTTTGTGTGTGGCGGGTATGACAGTGATCATGCTGTTTGTGTGTGGCTGCTATGACAGTGGTCATGCTGTTTGTACGTGGCTGCTATGACAGTGATCATGCTGTTTGTGTGTGGCTGCTATGACAGTGGTCATGCTGTTTGTATGTGGCTGCTATGACAGTGGCCATGCTGTTTGTGTGTGGCTGCTATGACAGTGATCATGCTGTTTGTGTGTGCCTGCTATGACAGTGGTCATGCTGTTTGTGTGTGGCTGCTATGACAGTGATCATGCTGTTTGTATGTGGCTGCTATGACAGTGATCATGCTGTTTGTGTGTGCCTGCTATGACAGTGATCATGCTGTTTGTGTGTGGCGGGTATGACAGTGATCATGCTGTTTGTATCTGGTTGCTATGACAGTGATCATGCTGTTTGTGTGTGGCGGGTATGACAGTGATCATGCTGTTTGTATGTGGCTGCTATGACAGTGGTCATGCTGTTTGTGTGTGGCTGCTATGACAGTGGTCATGCTGTTTGTATGTGGCTGCTATGACAGTGGTCATGCTGTTTGTCGTGGCTGCTATGACAGTGATCATGCTGTTTGTGTGTGGCTGCTATGACAGTGATCATGCTGTTTGTGTGTGGCTGCTATGACAGTGGTCATGCTGTTTGTATGTGGCTGCTATGACAGTGGTCATGCTGTTTGTGTGTGGCTGCTATGACAGTGGTCATGCTGTTTGTATGTGGCTGCTATGACAGTGGTCATGCTGTTTGTGTGTGGCTGCTATGACAGTGATCATGCTGTTTGTGTCTGGCTGCTATGACAGTGATCATGCTGTTTGTGTGTGGCGGGTATGACAGTGGTCATGCTGTTTGTATGTGGCTGCTATGACAGTGGTCATGCTGTTTGTATGTGGCTGCTATGACAGTGGTCATGCTGTTTGTATGTGGCTGCTATGACAGTGGTCATGCTGTTTGTGTGTGACCAGGGTGATAGAGGAAAATATGTTTGAAATGACTAATTATGTATACATTCCAATCAGAAACTGACTAGTCCAAATGCTATAATGTACTGTCCCTCTTGCTCCCTTTCACAATTGTATATAATGTAGTCAGGAAGTTTAGTAACAATGAAGGTCTGTTCTTTAAGTTCATTCAGTTGTACAAATCTCCAGGTGGTGGGAACGGGCCATCTCAAAATGGTCAGGAATGTTGATTTATGCTGACTGGCCTTGACTTCGTGCTGATAACGCAGGCTTGAGAATTAGAGGGGCCTCTGTTTGTGGAACGGAACGTTTGGAAAACGCTGACGTCATTTTCAGTTTATAACCTGTGGTAATGTGTGTAAGCATTTAGTACTCTCTGGAATTAAACGCTCTTTACCTGGCTTTTAAGACTGGTCTGGTCTTTCATGCATAATTAATGAACTTACACCTCATTAATGAATAGAAACAGTGTGAAATTGGTTTCAATTAAAGCATAGAAGTAATTTACAATTCCTCTATCACAGGGGTGTTGGTTGCTATGACAGTGATCATGCTGTTTGTATCTGGTTGCTATGACAGTGGTCATGTGACCAGGGGTGAATTCATTTCTGATTCTGATGAATAACATTTCTTAAACGGAGGCAAATGGAATGAAATGGGGATGAACATAGCTGAGATTTGTCCAATAGAAACTCGTTTGTGAACATAGCTGAGATTTGTCAATAGGTCTTTTGTGAACATAGCTGAGATTTGTCCAATAGAAACTCTCGTTTGTGAACATAGCTGGGATTTGTCCAATAGAAACTCTCGTTTTGAACATAGCTGAGATTTGTCCAATAGAAACTCTCGTTTGGAACATAGCTGAGATTTGTCCAATAGAAACTCTCGTTTGTGAACATAGCTGAGATTTCTCCAATAGAAACTCTCATTTGCGAATGATTACACCTAGATCAGCTACATGCAGGCCAGAGTGAGCAAGGTGGGTTTGACTGTGTCCCAGTCTTTCACCGGATCCCTTTATCTCTAGACCTGGGCACCTACTGTAACCTTCCCTTTATTCTAGACCTGGGCACCCGTTGTAACCTTCCCTTTATCTCTAGACCTGGGCACTACGTTGTAAACTTTCCTTTATCTCTAGACCTGGGCATCTACTCTGTAACCTTCCCTTTATCTCTAGACCTGGGCACCTACGTTGTAACCTTCCCTTTATCTCTAGACCTGGGCATCTACGTTTAACCTTCCCTTTATCTCTAGACCTGGGCACCTACGTTGTAACCTTCCCTTTATCTCTAGACCTGGGCACCTACGTTGTAACCTTCCCTTTATCTCTAGACCTGGGCACCTACATTGTAACCTTCCCTTTATCTCTAGACCTGGGCACCTACGTTGTAACCTTCCCTTTATCTCTAGCCTGGGCATCTACGTTGTAACCTTCCTTAGAAACCTTTTATGAATGATTACACCCATATCAGCTACATGCAGGCCAGAGTGAGCAAGGTGGGTTTGACTGTGTCCCAGTCTTTCACCATGATCCCTTTATCTCTAGACCTGGGCATCTACGTTGTAAACTTTCATTCACAGGCCAGGTTGTAGCAACCTCATGATGGGTACAGGGAAAATGAGAGTATCAATGTTAAATGGGAGGGTCTTTCTCTCCACCCCATGGACTGTTGGGGCATGGTCTTTCAGACTAGGGTCTTTCTCTCCACCCCATGGACTATTGGGGCTTGGTCTTTCAGGCTAGGGTCTTTCTCTCCACCCCATGGACTATTGGGGCATGGTCTTTCAGACTAGGGTCTGAGTTTTCCTCCACCCCATGGACTATTGGGGCATGGTCTTTCAGACTAGGGTCTTTCTCTCCACCCCATGGACTGTTGGGGCATGGTCTTTCAGGCTAGGGTCTTTCTCTCCACCCCATGGACTGTTGGGGCATGGTCTTTCAGACAGGTCTTTCTCTCCACCCCATGGACTGTTGGGGCATGGTCTTTCAGTTAGGGTCTTTCTCTCCACCCCATGGACTGTTGGGGCATGGTCTTTCAGGACTAGGGTTTTCTCTCCACCCCATGGACTGTTGGGGCATGGTCTTTCAGACTAGGGTCTTTCTCTCCACCCCATGGACTGTTCCATGGTCTTTCAGCAGGGTCTTTCTCTCCACCCCATGGACTGTTGGGGCATGGTTCAGACTAGGGTCTTTCTCTCCACCCCATGGACTGTTGGGGCATGGAATTCAGACTAGGTCTTTCTCTCCACCCCATGGACTGTTGGGGCATGTTCTCAGCTTTCAGACAGGGTTTTCTCTCCACCCCATGGACTGTTGGGGCATGGTCTTTCAGACTAGGGTCTTTCTCTCCACCCCATGGACTGTTGGGGCATGGTCTTTCAGACTAGGGTCTTTCTCTCCACCCCATGGACTGTTGGGGCATGGTCTTTCAGACTAGGGTCTTTCTCTCCACCCCATGGACTGTTGGGGCAGCCCTGGAGACTAGGTCTTTCTCTCCACCCCATGGACTGTTGGGGCATGGTCTTTCAGACTAGGGTCTAGCTCTCCACCCCATGGACTGTTGGGGCATGGAATGCAGATAGGGAGTTCCACCCCATGGACTGTTGGGGCATGGTCTTTCAGACTAGGTATTTTTCTCCACCCCATGGACTGTTGGGGCATGGTCTTTCAGACTAGGGTCTCTCCACCCCATGGACTGTTGGGGCATGGTCTTTCAGACTAGTGGAGTTTCTCTCCACCCCATGGACTGTTGGGGCATGGTCTTTCAGACTAGGGTCTTTCTCTCCACCCCATGGACTGTTGGGGCATGGCCTTTCAGACTAGGGTCTTTCTCTCCACCCCATGGACTGTTGGGGCATTCTATCAGGCTAGTGGAGGCCTTTCTCTCCACCCCATGGACTGTTGGGGCATGGTTCTGAATTCAGGCTAGTGGTCTTTCTCTCCACCCCATGGACTGTTGGGGCATGGTCTTTGGAGCAGGTCTTTTCTCTCTGAACATGCTTATTATTATGGATCCCCATTAGTTCCTGCCATGGAGCAGTTAGTTCTTCCTGGGGTTTATTATGGCTAGCCCTGAGTTCCAGCCAAGGCAGCAGCTACTCTTCTGGGGTTTATTATGGATCCCCATGGAGTTCCTGCCAAGGCAGCAGCTACTCTTCCTGGGGTTTATTCTGGATGCAGGTTAGTCAAGGAAGCAGCTACTCTTCCTGGGGTTTATTATGGATCCCCAGGTTAGTTCCTGCCAAGGCAGCAGCTACTCTTCCTGGGGTATATTATGGATCCCCATTAGTTCCTGCCAAGGCAGCAGCTACTCTTCCTGGGGTTTATTATGGATCCCCATTAGCCCTGTCAAGGCAGCAGCTACTCTTCCTGGGGTTTATTATGGTTAGTTCTGAAGGCAGCAGGACTCTTCCTGGGGTTATGGATCCCCATTAGTTCCTGCCAAGGCAGCAGTTAGTTCTGAATGCAGGATAGTGGATCCCCATTAGTTCCTGCCAAGGAAGCAGTTACTCTTCCTGGGGTTTATTATGGATCCCCATTAGTTCCTGAGCAGCTACTCTGAATGGGGTATAGTTAGTGGATCCCCAGTTAGCCAGCCCAAGGAGCAGGTTAGTTCTGGGGTTTATTAGATCCCCCATTAGTTCCTGTCAAGTTAGCTACTCTTGAGTTAGCCAGCCCTGGATCCCAGGTTAGTTCCTGCCAAGGCATGCAGCTACTCTTCCTGGGGTTTATTATGGATCCCCTTAGTTCCTGCCAAGGCAGCAGCTACTCTTCCTGAATGGTTTATTATGGATCCCCATTAGCCCTGCCAAGAGTTAGCCTTCCCTGGAGCAGGTTAGTTCTGAATGCAGTATAGTGAAGTTAGCCCTGAGTTAGCCTGCCCTGGAGCAGGTTAGTTCTGAATGCAGGATAGTGGAGTTAGCCCTGAGTTAGCCAGCCCTGGAGCAGGTTAGTTCTGAATGCAGGATAGTGGAGTTAGCTCTGAGTTATCCTTCCCTGGAGCAGGTTAGTTCTGAATGCAGGATAGTGGAGTTAGCCCTGAGTTAGCCTGCCCCGGAGCAGGTTAGTTCTGAATGCAGGATAGTGGAGTTAGCCCTGAATTAGCCTGCCCCGGAGCAGGTTAGTTCTGAATGCAGGATAGTGGAGCTAGCCCTGAGTTAGCCTTCCCCGGAGCAGGTTAGTTCTGAATGCAGGATAGTGGAGTTAGCCCTGAGTTAGCCTGCCCCGGAGCAGGTTAGTTCTGAATGCAGGATAGTGGAGCTAGCCCTGAGTTAGCCAGCCCTGGAGCAGGTTAGTTCTGAATGCAGGATAGTGGAGTTAGCCCTGAGTTAGCCTTCCCCGGAGCAGGTTAGTTCTGAATGCAGGTTAGTGGAGTTAGCCCTGAGTTAGCCAGACCTGGAGCAGGTTAGTTCTGAATGCAGGATAGTGGAGTTAGCCCTGAGTTAGCCAGCCCTGGAGCAGGTTAGTTCTGAATGCAGGATAGTGGAGTTAGCCCTGAGTTAGCCTTCCCCGGAGCAGATAGTTCTGAATGCAGGATAGTGGAGTTAGCCCTGAGTTAGCCAGCCCTGGAGCAGGTTAGTTCTGAATGCAGGATAGTGGAGTTAGCCCTGAGTTAGCCAGCCCTGGAGCAGGTTAGTTCTGAATGCAGGATAGTGGAGTTAGCCCTGAGTTAGCCTTCCTGGAGCAGGTTAGTTCTGAATGCAGGATAGTTCTGGAGCTAGCCCTGAGTTAGCCAGCCCTGGAGCAGGTTAGTTCTGAATGCAGGATAGTGGAGTTAGCCCTGAGTTAGCCAGCCCTGGAGCAGGTTAGTTCTGAATGCAGGATAGTGGAGTTAGCCCTGAGTTAGCCAGCCCTGGAGCAGGTTAGTTCTGAATGCAGGATAGTGGAGTTAGCCCTGAGTTAGCCTTCCCTGGAGCAGGTTAGTTCTGAATGCAGGATAGTGGAGTTAGCCCTGAGTTAGCCTTCCCTGGAGCAGGTTAGTTCTGAATGCAGGATAGTGGAGTTAGCCCTGAGTTAGCCTTCCCTGGAGCAGGTTAGTTCTGAATGCAGGATAGTGGAGCTAGCCCTGAGTTAGCCAGCCCTGGAGAAGGTTAGTTCTGAATGCAGGATAGTGGAGTTAGCCTGCCCCGGAGCAGGTTAGTTCTGAATGCAGGATAGTGGAGTTATCCCTGAGTTAGCCAGCCCTGGAGCAGGTTAGTTCTGAATGCAGGATAGTGGAGTTAGCCCTGAGTTAGCCAGCCCTGGAGCAGGTTAGTTCTGAATGTAGGATAGTGGAGTTAGCCCTGAGTTAGCCTTCCCCGGAGCAGGTTAGTTCTGAATGCAGGATAGTGGTGTTAGCCCTGAGTTAGCCTTCCCTGGAGCAGGTTAGTTCTGAATGCAGGATAGTGGAGCTAGCCCTGAGTTAGCCAGCCCTGGAGCAACAGTTCTGAATGCAGGATAGTGGAGTTAGCCTGCCCCGGAGCAGGTTAGTTCTGAATGCAGGATAGTGGAGTTATCCCTGAGTTAGCCAGCCCTGGAGCAGGTTAGTTCTGATTGGTTGTCATAGAAATGTACCTGGCTAAAAGTTGAGCCACTTTCATGTGTGACCAGTTGATTCTGAGTTCCAGAGTTGACCTCACTCTGAGTTGACCAAAGTTACCTCACTAACCCCTCAAACCTGCTTCTAGGATACCCCTCAAACCTGCTTCATAGGATACCCCTCAAACCTGCTTCATAGGATACCCCTCAAACCTGCTTCATAGGATACCCAAACCTGCCTATAGGATACCCTCAAACCTGCTAGATACCCTTTAAACCTGCTTCAGGATACCCTCAAACCCCTCAAACCTGCTTCATAGGATACCCCTCAAACCCCCTCAAACCTGCTTCAGTAGGATAACCCTCAAACCTGCTTCATAGGATAATCAAACCCGCTTCAGGATACCCTCAAACCCGCTTCATAGGATACCCCTCAAACCAGCTTCATAGGATACCCTCAAACCTGCTTCTAGGATACCCCTCAAACCTGCTTCAGTAGGATACCCCTCAAACCTGCTTCATAGGATACCCTCAAACCTGCTTCATAGGATACTCCTCAAACCTGCTTCAGTAGGATGACCTCAGTTCCAATGGTAAATATGTTAAATCAGTGTCAGTCATAAAACTAACTAGTAGTGATGACAATATATGACATGATAACACAGATGAATGGTAAATTAGACAAACAGAGAAATTAGTCATCAAGATGAACTCTGCCAGATGAGTAACTTAACTAACCAGATGGGAATGTTTAGTTTCAACCAAAGCTCTACTGTATAATGAAAGAGAACCAGAGGGAGCAGACGAACCTGCAGGTTTGGTCCTGGAGAAGACGTAACTCTAGACCAACCAGATGAGTAACTTAACACGTACTATGGGAATGTTTAGTTTCAACCCAAGCTCTACTGTATAATGAAAGAGAGACGGGGAGCAGACGAACCAGAGGTTTGGTCCTGGAGAAGACTAACCTGCCAGATGAGTAAATTAGACTAACTATGGGAATGTTTAGTTTCAACCAAAGCCAGATGGTATAATGAAAGAGAGACCAGAGGGAGCATTAGAACCTGCAGGTTTGGTCCTGGAGAAGACGAACTCTGATGGCTGCAGCGTTTCACCAGATGGTTACAGGCGTGGAACCAGATCCGGTAAACGGTGAACGGCTGCAGATGGGTATATCTGCAACTCCAGCCGCTGACTGCCCACTCTAGACAAGTCAGATCCCTAAATTAGACTAACCCGCCTCTGAATTGGCCCAAAGGTCAGGTGACGTGGCGATAGGGTAAGGTGGTCACACCAGATGGTAAATTAGGTTGGCCAGATGGTAAATTAGACTAACCAGATGGGTGGTCTGGAGGTCTAACCAGATGGGATGGTAAATTAGAGCAGAGGGATGTGGTAAATTAGACAATCACAGATGGTCCAAACACTAACCAGATAGTCAACACATAACCAGATGGTGGAATCCTTTCAATGGAAAACACGGCTTGGGTTTTCAGCAGTAACCAGGATTGTTCAGTTAGAATCTCCAGATCCCTCTATTACACTGATCCAGATCGGTCCTGTTGCTTCAGGGGATCTCCAGATGTTCATGTGTTAGACTAACCAGATGGTACATTTACTAACCAGATGGTACAGTCAGACGACACCAGATCCAGTCGGACGACATTAGATCCAGATCGGTAAACCAGATCCAGACGGACTAACCAGATCCAAACGGACTAACCAGATCCAGACAGACTAACCAGATCCAGACAGACTAACCAGATCCAGACAAATTACACCAGATCCAGACAAATTAGACTAACCAGATCCAGTCAGACGACACCAGATCCAGTCAGACGACACCAGATCCAGTCAGACTAACCAGATCCAATTAGACTACACCAGATCCAATTAGACTACACCAGATCCAGTCAAATTACACCAGATCCAGAGTGGTAAATTAGACTAACGTGGCAGACTGGGATTTAAATTAGACTAACCCCCTGGTGAATTTTTCCATTGCAGATGGTAAATTAGACGTTTAACTCAGATGGTGCTTCCCTAACCAGATGTTCCATTAGAGCTGAGCAGGGCTGTTTGACTGGTAAATTAGACCAACCAGATGGTAAATTAGACTAACCAGATGGATATGGTAAATTAGACCAACCAGATGGTAAATTAGACCAACCAGATGGTAAATTAGACTAACCAGATGGGTAAATTAGACTAACCAGATGGGTAAATTAGACTAACCAGATGGTAAATTAGACTAACCAGATGGGTAATTAGACTAACCAGATGGAGATGGTAAATTAGACCAACCAGATGGGTAAATTAGACTAACCAGATGGGTGAATTAGACTAACCAGATGGAGATGGTAAATTAGACCAACCAGATGGGTAAATTAGACTAACCAGATGGAGATGGTAAATTAGACCAACCAGATGGTAAATTAGACTAACCAGATGGAGATGGTAAATTAGACTAACCAGATAGAGATGGTAAATTAGACTAACCAGATAGAGATGGTAAATTAGACTAACCAGATGGTAAATTAGACTAACCAGATGGGTGAATTAGACTAACCAGATGGTAAATTAGACTAACCAGATGGGTAAATTAGACTAACCAGATGGTAAATTAGACTAACCAGATGGGTAAATTAGACTAACCAGATGGAGATGGTAAATTAGACTAACCAGATGGAGGTGGTAAATTAGACTAACCAGATGGTGAATTAGACTAACAGGATGGTATATTAGACTAACCAGACGGGTAAATTAGACTAACCAGATGGTAAATTAGACTAACCAGATGGGTATATTAGACTAACCAGATGGTGAATTAGACTAACCAGATGGTAAATTAGACTAACCAGATGGTAAATTAGACTAACCAGATGGAGATGGTAAATTAGACTAACCAGATGGTAAATTAGACTAACCAGATGGTAAATTAGACTAACCAGATGGGTAAATTAGACTAACCAGATGGTAAATTAGACTAACCAGATGGGTAAATTAGACTAACCAGATGGTAAATTAGACTAACCAGATGGTAAATTAGACTAACCAGATGGTAAATTAGACTAACCAGATGGTAAATTAGACTAACCAGATGGGTAAATTAGACTAACCAGATGGGTAAATTAGACTAACCAGATGGGTAAATTAGACTAACCAGATGGGTGAATTAGACTAACCAGATGGGTAAATTAGACTAACCAGATGGTAAATTAGACTAACCAGGTGGGTATATTAGACTAACCAGGTGGGTAAATTAGACTAACCAGATGGGTAAATTAGACTAACCAGATGGTAAATTAGACTAACCAGATGGTAAATTAGACTAACCAGATGGTAAATTAGACTAACCAGATGGTAAATTAGACTAACCAGATGGTAAATTAGACTAACCAGATGGTAAATTAGACTAACCAGATGGTAAATTAGACTAACCAGATGGGTAGATTAGACTAACCAGATGGGTAAATTAGACTAACCAGATGGTAAATTAGACTAACCAGGTGGGTATATTAGACTAACCAGGTGGGTAAATTAGACTAACCAGATGGGTAAATTAGACTAACCAGATGGTAAATTAGACTAACCAGATGGTAAATTAGACTAACCAGATGGTAAATTAGACTAACCAGATGGGTAAATTAGACTAACCAGATGGTAAATTAGACTAACCAGATGGTAACAGATCAACCAGATGGTGACAGATCAACCAGATGGTAGGCAGATGGTAACAGACCAACCAGATGGTAAGCAGATGGTAACAGACCAACCAGATGGTAACAGACCAACCAGATGGTACCAGATGGTAACAGACCAACCAGATGGTACAGACCAACCAGATGGTAAGCAGATGGTAACAGACCAACCAGATGGTAAGCAGATGGTAACAGACCAACCAGATGGTAACAGACCAACCAGATGGTACCAGATGGTAACAGACCAACCAGATGGTGACAGACCACCCAGATGGTACCAGATGGTAACAGACCAACCAGATGGTAAGCAGATGGTAACAGACCAACCAGATGGTAAGCAGATGGTAACAGACCAACCAGATGGTAAACAGATGGTAACAGACCAACCAGATGGTAACAGACCAACCAGATGGTAACAGTCCACCCAGATGGTACCAGATGGTAACAGACCAACCAGATGGTAACAGACCAACCAGATGGTCACAGACCACCCAGATGGTACCAGATGGTAACAGACCAACCAGATGGTGACAGACCAACCAGATGGTAGGCAGATGGTAACAGACCAACCAGATGGTAACAGGCCAACCAGATGGTAACAGACCAACCAGATGGTAACAGATGGTAACAGACCAACCAGATGGTAACAGATGGTAACAGACCAACCAGATGGTAACAGACCAACCAGATGGTAACAGACCAACCAGATGGTAAACAGATGGTAACAGACCAACCAGATGGTAACAGACCAACCAGATGGTAACAGACCAACCAGATGGTGAACAGATGGTAACAGACCAACCAGATGGTAACAGACCAACCAGATGGTAACAGACCACCCAGATGGTAACAGACCAACCAGATGGTACCAGACCAACCAGATGGTACCAGACCAACCAGATGGTAACAGATGGTAACAGACCAACCAGATGGTAAACAGATGGTAACAGACCACCCAGATGGTAACAGACCAACCAGATGGTACAAGATGGTAACAGACCAACCAGATGGTGACGGACCAACCAGATGGTAACAGATGGTAACAGACCAACCAGATGGTAAACAGATGGTAACAGACCAACCAGATGGTAACAGACCAACCAGATGGTAACAGACGGTAACAGACCACCCAGATGGTGACAGACCAACCAGATGGTAACAGATGGTAACAGACCAACCAGATGGTAACAGACCAACCAGATGGTACCAGATGGTAACAGACGGTAACAGACCAACCAGATGGTACCAGACCAACCAGATGGTAAACAGATGGTAACAGACCAACCAGATGGTAACAGACCAACCAGATGGTAAACAGATGGTAACAGACCAACCAGATGGTAACAGACCAACCAGATGGTAACAGACCACCCAGATGGTAACAGACCAACCAGATGGTACCAGACCAACCAGATGGTAACAGACCAACCAGATGGTAACAGATGGTAACAGACCAACCAGATGGTAAACAGATGGTAACAGACCACCCAGATGGTAACAGACCAACCAGATGGTAACATATGGTAACAGACCAACCAGATGGTAACAGACCAACCAGATGGTAACAGATGGTAACAGACCAACCAGATGGTAAACAGATGGTAACAGACCACTCAGATGGTAACAGACCAACCAGATGGTAAACAGATGGTAACAGACCAACCAGATGGTAAGACCACTCAGATGGTAACAGACCACCCCGATGGTAACAGACCAACCAGATGGTAACAGACCACCCAGATGGTAACAGACGGTAACAGACCACCCATATGGTAACAGACCAACCAGATGGTAACAGACCAACCAGATGGTACCAGACCAACCAGATGGTAACAGACCAACCAGATGGTAACAGATGGTAACAGACCAACCAGATGGTAAACAGATGGTAACAGACCAACCAGATGGTAACAGACCAACCAGATGGTACCAGATGGTAACAGACCAACCAGATGGTACAAAATGGTAACAGACCAACCAGATGGTAACAGATGGTAACAGACCAACCAGATGGTAAACAGATGGTAACAGACCACTCAGATGGTAACAGACCAACCAGATGGTAACAGACCAACCAGATGGTACCAGATGGTAACAGACCAACCAGATGGTACCAGACCAACCAGATGGTAACAGACCAACCAGATGGTAACAGACCAACCAGATGGTAACAGATGGTAACAGATGGTAACAGACCAACCAGATGGTAAACAGATGGTAACAGACCAACCAGATGGTAACAGACCACTCAGATGGTAACAGACCACCCCGATGGTAACAGACCAACCAGATGGTAACAGATGGTAACAGACCACCCAGATGGTAACAGACGGTAACAGACCACCCAGATGGTAACAGACCAACCAGATGGTACCAGATGGTAACAGACCACCCAGATGGTAACAGACCAACCAGATGGTAACAGACCAACCAGATGGTAACAGATGGTAACAGACCACCCAGATGGTAACAGACGGTAACAGACCACCCAGATGGTAACAGACCAACCAGATGGTAACAGACGGTAACAGACCACCCAGATGGTGACAGACCAACCAGATGGTAACAGATGGTAACAGACCACCCAGATGGTAACAGACCAACCAGATGGTACCAGATGGTAACAGACCACCCAGATGGTAAACACCCTGAGACGGGCCGTCCGTCCCCCACCCCGAGACGGGCCGTCCGTCCCCCACCCCGAGACGGGCCGTCCGTCCCCCACCCCGAGACGGGCCGTCCGTCCCCCACCCTAAGCATTGATTCATCATCAGAGGCTGTAGAGAAATCAGATTTAGTCATCACATATAATTTAACAGTTCATTTTCACGCCACGCTGTTCATTTCAATAATTTATTAGAATGACCCGGATTCTGAGTTATTTATGCAAGGAAAAATAATCCCGTTAAATCTCAGTAACCGGGTTCCCGCCAGTCAACCGTACTGCGTAATGATCATGATATTTAATCAGCTTCTTGATATGCCACACCTGTCAGGTGGATGGATTATCTTGGCAAAGGAGAAATGCTCACTAACAGGGATTTAAACATATTTGTGAACAGAATTTGAGAGGAATAAGCTTTTTGTGAGTATGGAGCATTTCTGGTATCTTTTATTTCAGCTCATGAAACATGGGACCAACACTTTATACGTGGCGTTTATATTTCTGTTCAGTATAAATGGCCATTTGTTCAACAAGACTCATAGTTGTTTTCCATTTCAGAAGATTTAGGATCCTACCCAGGTGTGTGTGTGTGTGTTACCTGGAGGTAAAGATAGAGTTGTGTAAGACGTTCTCCCCAGGTGTGTGTGTGTGTGTGTGTGTGTGTGTGTTACCGCCTGTGATCTGCTTACCTGGGGGTAAAGATAGAGTTGTGTAAAAAGTTCTCAAAGACTTTTCTGTATGAAGCGTCAGCTGCCTCTGCCTCCAGGTCTCCTACAGATTTAGGACAGGGACAGCACGGCCCCTTGTCCCCCCCACCAACGTCTGGTTTAGTAGGCTTCAGGTCCTCCTCCATGTCAGTCAACCCGGTAGCAGCTATACGGACCGGGATCTTCAGTTCTGAGGAGAGACAGAGAGTGGAGGGGTCAGGGTGGAGGGGTCAGGGTGGACGGGTCAGGGTGGACGGGTCAGGGTGGAGGGGTCAGGGTGGAGGGGTCAGGGTGGAGGGGTCAGGGTGGAGGGGTCAGGTTGGAGGGGTCAGGTTGGAGGGGTCAGGGTGGAGGGTCAGGGTGGAGGGGTCAGGGTGGAGGGGTCAGGGTGGAGGGGTCAGGGTGGAGGGGTCAGGGCGGAGGGGTCAGGGCGGAGGGGTCAGGGGCGGAGGGGTCAGGGGAAGGGGTCAGGGGGAAGGGTGGAGGGGTCAGGGGCGTAGGGGTCAGGCGTAGGGGTCAGGGCGGAGGGGTAAGGGCGGAGGGGTTAGGGCGGAGGGTCAGGGCGGAGGGTCAGGGTGGAGGGTCAGGGTGGAGGGTTAGGGTGGAGGGGTGGGGCGTAGGGGTCAGGGTGAAGGGGTTAGGTTGGAGGGGTCAGGGTGGAGGGGTCAGGGTGGAGGGGTCAGGGTGGAGGGGTCAGGGTGGAGGGGTCAGGGTAGTGACCTTTAGAGCAGTAGTTGTGTTGGTATAGCTCTCTGTCTTCAGCCTGTTGCTGCCAGCGGACCAGGTAATAGGTGTGGTTCCCGTTGGGGGAGGCAGGGGGAGACCAGCGGACCACCAGGTTGGTAGAGGAGTTAGAGTATGTTCTCACATCCAGGGGCATGGACGGCTCTACAGGAAACAGATTATATTATAACAGTTCTCACATCCAGGGACATGGAGGGCTCTACAGGAAACAGATTATATTATAACAGTTCTCACATCCAGGGGCATGGACGGCTCTACAGGAAACAGATTATATTATAACAGTTCTCACATCCAGGGACATGGACGGCTCTACAGGAAACAGATTATATTATAACAGTTCTCACATCCAGGGACATGGACGGCTCTACAGGAAACAGATTATATTATAACAGTTCTCACATCCAGGGGCATGGACGGCTCTACAGGAAACAGATTATAACAGTTCTCACATCCAGGGGCATGGACGGCTCTACAGGAAACAGAAAGATTTAAAGATGGTAACTGGGCCTTGTGACAGTACTTCCTAGAGCTCTGCTACCCCCCATATTATACATCAGGCCTGCTCTTAATCAATAAACCCTAACCCCGACACCCAAACCCCTACACCCTAACCCCTACACCCAAACCCCTACACCCTAACCCCTACACCCTAACCCCTACACCCTAACCCCTACACCCTAACCCCTACACCCTAACCCCTACACCCTAACCCCTACACCCCAACCCCTCCACCCTAACCCCTCCACCCTAACCCCACCCTAACCCCCCCTCCACCCTAACCCCTCCACCCTAACCCCTCCACCCTAACCCCTCCACCCTAACCCCTACACCCAAACCCCTACACCTCAACCCCTACACCCTACACCCAAACCCCTACACCCAAACCCCTACACCCAAACCCCTACACCTCAACCCCTACACCTCAACCCCAACCCCTACACCCTAACCCCTACACCCAAACCCCTACACCCTACACCAACCCCTCCACCCCAACCCCTCCACCCCAACCCCTCCACCCTAACCCCTCCACCCTAACCCCTACACCCTAACCCCTACACCCTAACCCCTCCACCCTAACCCCTAACCCCTACACCCAACCCCTACACCCAAACCCCTACACCTACACCCTAACCCCTACACCCCAACCCCTCCACCCCAACCCCTACACCCCAACCCCTACACCCCAACCCCTACACCCAAACCCCTACACCCAAACCCCTACACCCTACACCCTACACCCCTACCCTACACCCAAACCCCTACACCCTAACCCCTACACCCCAACCCCTACACCCCAACCCCTACACCCCAACCCCTCCACCCTACACCCAAACCCCTACACCCAAACCCCTACACCCAAACCCCTACACCCTAACCCCTACACCCTAACCCCTACACCCCTAACCCCTACACCAAAACCCCTACACCAAAACCCCTACACCAAACCCCTACACCAAAACCCCTACACAAAAACCCCTACACAAAACCCCTACACAAAAACCCCTACACCAAAACCCCTACACCAAAAACCCCTACACCAAAACCCCTACACCAAAACCCCTACACCCTAACCCCCTACACCCTAACCCCTACACCCTAACCCCTCCACCCTAACCCCTACACCCTAACCCCTACACCCTAACCCCTACACCCTAACCCCTACACCCCTGTCCTTTACCTGAGGGGCTGGTTCTGATGTAGACTACTTCACTCTTGGCTCCCAGGATGTCTAACCCTTCCACCCTAACCCCTACACCCTAACCCCTACACCCTACACCCCTGTCCTTTACCTGAGGGGCTGGTTCTGATGTAGACTACTTCACTCTTGGCTCCCAGGATGTCTAACCCCTCCACCCTAACCCCTCCACCCTAACCCTAACCCCTCCACCCTAACCCCTACACCCTAACCCCTCCAACCTAACCCCTCCAACCTAACCCCTCCACCCTAACCCCTCCACCCTCCACCCTAACCCCTCCACCCTAACCCCTACACCCCTGTCCTTTACCTGAGGGGCTGGTTCTGATGTAGACTACTTCACTCTTGGCTCCCAGGATGTCTAACCCCTCCACCCTAACCCCTCCACCCTAACCCCTCCACCCTAACCCCTACACCCTAACCCCTACACCCCTGTCCTTTACCTGAGGGGCTGGTTCTGATGATGTAGGCTACTTCACTCTTGGCTCCCAGGATGTCTAACCCCTCCACCCTAACCCCTCCACCCTAACCCCTACACCCTAACCCCTAACACCTCCACCCTAACCCCTACACCCCTGTCCTTTACCTGAGGGGCTGGTTCTGATGTAGACTACTTCACTCTTGGCTCCCAGGATGTCTAACCCCTCCACCCTAACCCCTCCACCCTAACCCCTACACCCCTGTCCTTTACCTGAGGGGCTGGTTCTGATGTAGACTACTTCACTCTTGGCTCCCAGGATGTCTAACCCCTCCACCCTAACCCCTCCACCCTAACCCCTCCACCCTAACCCCTCCACCCTAACCCCTACACCCTAACTACACCCTAACCCCTACACCCTAACTACACCCTAACCCCTACACCCCTACACCCCAACCCCTACACCCTAACCCCTCCACCCTAACCCCTCCACCCCACACCTAACCCCTACACCCAAACCCCTACACCCAAACCCCTACACCCAAACCCCTACACCCAAACCCCTACACCCAAACCCCTACACCCAAACCCCTACACCCAAACCCCTACACCCTACACCCAAACCCCTACACCAAACACCCTAACCCCCTACACCCTAACCCCTACACCCAAACCCCTACACCCTAACCCCTACACCCAAACCCCTACACCCTAACCCCTACACCCAAACCCCTACACCCTAACCCCTACACCCCAACCCCTACACCCCAACCCCTACACCCCAACCCCTACACCCTACACCCAAACCCCTACACCCTAACCCCTACACAAAAACCCTACACAAAAACCCCTACACCATAACCCCTACACCAAAACCCCTACACCAAAACCCCTACACCAAAACCCCTACACCAAAACCCCTACACCAAAAACCCCTACACCAAAACCCCTACACCAAAACCCCTACACCCTAACCCCTACACCCTAACCCCTACACCCTAACCCCTACACCCTAACCCCTACACCCCTGTCCTTTACCTGAGGGGCTGGTTCTGATGTAGACTACTTCACTCTTGGCTCCCAGGATGTCTAACCCCTCCACCCTAACCCCTACACCCTAACCCCTACACCCCTGTCCTTTACCTGAGGGGCTGGTTCTGATGTAGACTACTTCACTCTTGGCTCCCAGGATGTCTAACCCCTCCACCCTAACCCCTCCACCCTAACCCTTACACCCTAACCCCTCCAACCTAACCCCTCCACCCTAACCCCTCCACCCTCCACCCTAACCCCTCCACCCTAACCCCTACACCCCTGTCCTTTACCTGAGGGGCTGGTTCTGATGTAGACTACTTCACTCTTGGCTCCCAGGATGTCTAACCCCTCCACCCTAACCCCTCCACCCTAACCCCTCCACCCTAACCCCTCCACCCTAACCCCTCCACCCTAACCCCTACACCCTAACCCCTACACCCCTGTCCTTTACCTGAGGGGCTGGTTCTGATGTAGACTACTTCACTCTTGGCTCCCAGGATGTCTAACCCCTCCACCCTAACCCCTCCACCCTAACCCCTAACACCTCCACCCTAACCCCTACACCCCTGTCCTTTACCTGAGGGGCTGGTTCTGATGTAGACTACTTCACTCTTGGCTCCCAGGATGTCTAACCCCTCCACCCTAACCCCTCCACCCTAACCCCTACACCCCTGTCCTTTACCTGAGGGGCTGGTTCTGATGTAGACTACTTCACTCTTGGCTCCCAGGATGTCTAACCCCTCCACCCCAACCCCTCCACCCCAACCCCTCCACCCTAACCCCTCCACCCTAACCCCTCCACCCTAACCCCTCCACCCTAACCCCTAACCCCTACACCCTAACTACACCCTAACCCCTACACCCCAACCCCTACACCCTACACCCAAACCCCTACACCCTAACCCCTACACCCCAACCCCTCCACCCTACACCCAACCCCTACACCCTAACCCCTACACCCTAAAACCCCTACACCAAAACCCCTACACCCTAACCCCTACACCCTAACCCCTACACCCTAACCCCTACACCCCTGTCCTTTACCTGAGGGGCTGATTCTGATGTAGACTACTTCACTCTTGGCTCCCAGGATGTCTAACCCCTACACCCTAACCCCTCCACCCTACACCCTAACCCCTCCACCCTAACCCCTCCACCCTCCACCCTAACCCCTACACCCTAACCCCTACACCCTAACCCCTACACCCCTGTCCTTTACCTGAGGGCTGGTTCTGATGTAGACTACTTCACTCTTGGCTCCCAGGATGTCTAACCCCTACACCCTAACCCCTCCACCCTACACCCTAACCCCTCCACCCTAACCCCTCCACCCTCCACCCTAACCCCTACACCCTAACCCCTACACCCTAACCCCTCCACCCTAACCCCTACACCCCTGTCCTTTACCTGAGGGCTGGTTCTGATGTAGACTACTTCACTCTTGGCTCCCAGGATGTCTAACCCCTCCACCCTAACCCTCCACCCTAACCCCTACACCCCTGTCCTTTACCTGAGGGGCTGGTTCTGATGTAGACTACTTCACTCTTGGCTCCCAGGATGTCTAACCCCTCCACCCTAACCCCTACACCCTAACCCCTACACCCCTGTCCTTTACCTGAGGGGCTGGTTCTGATGTAGACTACTTCACTCTTGGCTCCCAGGATGTGTCTATCCTCGGCCACCAGAGTGATGGCCTTGACGTAGATGGCGTACTGGGTCCAGGGCTTGAGAGGCGACAGTAGAACCCCTGGGTCAGAATTCTTCTCCTGGGGAAGGTCCACGTCCACCATGTTCCAACTGTTGGAGCCACAACCGTCCTGGCCGTCAAACTCTGTGATGTTCTGGTACGCACTGGAGGAGAGGCAGACTGATGGGTTAGAGGATATAGAGGAAGTAGAGAGACTGATGGGTTAGAGGATATAGAGGAAGAAGAGACAGACTGATGGGTTAGAGGATATAGAGGAAGTAGAGACAGACTGATGGGTTAGGGAATATAGAGGTAGTAGAGAAACTGATGGGTTATAGGATAGAGAGGAAGTAGAGACAGACTGATGGGTTCGAGGATATAGAGGAAGTAGAGGCAGACTGATGGGTTCGAGGATATAGAGGAAGTAGAGAGACTGATGGGTTAGGGGATATAGAGGAAGACTGATGGGTTAGGGGATATAGAGGAAGTAGAGAGACTGATGGGTTAGGGGATATAGAGGAAGTAGAGAGACTGATGGGTTAGGGGATATAGAGGAAGTAGAGAGACTGATGGGTTAGAGGATGTAGAGGCAGACTGTTGGGTTAGAGGATATAGAGGAAGTAGAGAGACTGATGGGTTAGGGGATATAGAGGAAGTAGAGACAGACTGATGGGTTAGGGGATATAGAGGAAGTAGAGAGACTGATGGGTTAGAGGATGTAGAGGCAGACTGATGGGTTAGAGGATATAGAGGAAGTAGAGACAGACTGATGGGTTAGAGGATATAGAGGAAGTAGAGACAGACTGATGGGTTAGAGGATATAGAGGAAGTAGAGGCAGACTGATGGGTTCGAGGATATAGAGGAAGTAGAGAGACTGATGGGTTAGGGGATATAGAGGTAGTAGAGAGACTGATGGGTTAGAGGATATAGCGGAAGTACAGACAGACTGATGGGTTAGAGGATATAGAGGAAGTAGAGCCAGACTGATGGGTAAGGGTTAGATATAGATGAAGTAGAGTGATGGGTTAGAGAATGTTCTAGGATATAGAGGAAGTAGATAGACTGATGGGTTAGATATAGAGGAAGTAGAGTGATGGGTTAGAGGATGTTCTAGGATATAGAGGAAGTAGATAGACTGATGGGTTAGAGGATATAGAGGAAGTAGAGAGACTGATGGGTTAGAGGATGTTCTAGGATATAGAGGAAGTAGAGAGACTGATGGGTTAGAGGATATAGAGGAAGTAGAGAGACTGATGGGTTAGAGGATATAGAGGGAGTAGAGAGACTGATGAGTTAGAGGATATAGAGGGAGTAGAGAGACTGATGGGTTAGAGGATATAGAGGAAGTAGAGAGACTGATGGGTTAGAGGATGTTCAAGGATATAGAGGAAGTAGAGAGACTGATGGGTTAGAGGATGTTCTAGGATATAGAGGAAGTAGAGACAGACTGATGGGTTAGAGGATATAGGGGAAGTAGAGACAGACTGATGGGTTAGGGGATATAGAGGAAGTAGAGACAGACTGATAGGTTAGAGGATATAGAGGAAGTAGAGACAGACTGATAGGTTAGAGGAAGTAGAGAGACTGATGGGTTAGAGGATATAGAGGGAGTAGAGAGACTGATGGGTTAGAGGATATAGAGGAAGTAGAGAGACAGATGGGTTAGAGGATATAGCGGAAGTACAGACAGACTGATGGGTTAGAGGATATAGAGGAAGTAGAGCCAGACTGATGGGTTAGGGTTAGATATAGAGGAAGTAGAGACAGAATGATGGGTTAGGGTTAGATATAGAGGAAGTAGAGTGATGGGTTAGAGGATGTTCTAGGATATAGAGGAAGTACAGACAGACTGACTGTAGAGTAACTTACGCCTCCTTGTAGTATAGTATGAATGAGATGAGGTCTCTATAGTCTGGGGGTCTGTAGCGCTGCCAGGTCACTTTGATACGGTTAGACATCGTACTGTTGGACTTGAACCGCAAGATCTTACTCTCACCTGGTGAACACAACCAATCACACAATTTACACAGCCTGTTCACCTGGCAACCAATCACAACCACAGTCAGCTCACCTGGAGAATACAACCAATCACAACGATCAGCCCTAATCCTACAGGTGCTTAGAAACATCTCATCAAACCAGCCCATTACATTGTCTCAGTGTTGAGATCAAACCAGCCCATTACATTGTCTCAGTGTTGAGATCAAACCAGCCCATTACATTGTCTCAGTGTTGAGATCAAACCAGCCCATTACATTGTCTCAGTGTTGAGATCAAACCAGCCCATTACATTGTCTCAGTGTTGAGATCAAACCAGCCCATTACATTGTCTCAGTGTTGAGATCAAACCAGCCCATTACATTGTCTCAGTGTTGAGATCAAACCAGCCCATTACATTGTCTCAGTGTTGAGATCAAACCAGCCCATTACATTGTCTAAGTGGTGAGAGCAGGAAAAGTAGAACTTGTTTGTTTCCAGAGTTTGCTGTCGAGGGCAATATGGTGTGGGCAGAACCCTGCAGTACACAACTATATCTTCAACGAATGGACATGGCTGAAACATTTATTTGACCTTTATTTAACTAGGCAAGTCAGTTATGAACTATTTCTTATTTTTCTTCCTGCCTTGTTCAGGGGCAGAACAACATATTTTTACCTTGTCAGCTCGGGGATTTGATCTAGCAACCTTTCAGTTCATGGCCCAATGCTCTAACCACTAGGCTACCTGCCACTCCACATGCTATTGTTTCAATGAATGAACCATGCAGTACCAGTCAAAGGTTTGGACACACCAACTCATTCCAGGGTTTTTCTTTATTTTGACCCTTTTCACATTGTAGAATAATAGTTAAAGACATCAAAACTATGAAATAACATGTATATGGAATCACGTAGTAACCAAAAAAGTGTTAAACTGATCAAAATATATTTCAGATTCTTCAAAGTAGCCACCCTTTGCCTTGATGACAGCTTGGCACACCCTTGGCAGGGTAGCCTAGTGGTTAGAGCGTTGGACTAGTAACCGAAAGGTTGCAAGTTCGAATCCCCGAGCTGACAAGGTACAAATCTGTCGTTCTGCCCCTGAACAGGCAGTAAACCCACTGTTCCTAGGCCGTCATTGAAAATAAACATTTGTTCTTAACTGACTTGCCTAGTAAAATAAAGGTAAAAAAATATATATATATTCTCTCAAGCAGCTTCACGATGTAGTCACTTGGAATACATTTCAATTAACAGGTGTGCCTTGTTAAAAATGCTAATTTGTGTCATTTCTTTCCTTCTCAATGCATTTGAGCCAATCAGTTGTGTTGTGACAAGGTAGGGGTGGTATACAGAAGATAGCCCTATTTCCTAAAACAACAAGTCCACATTATCAAAAGAACAACTCAAATAAGCAAAGAGAAACGACAGTCAATCGGAACATTTCAAGAACTTTGAAAGTTTCTTCAAGTGCAGTCGTAAAAACCCTCAAGCGCTATGATGAATCTGTCTCTCATGAGGACCGCCACAGGAAAGGAAGACCCAGAGTTACCTCTGCTGCAGAGGATCAGTTCATTAGAGAGTTAACTGGCTCTCATGAGGACCGCCACAGGAAAGGAAGACCCAGTGTTACCTCTACTGCAGAGGATAAGTTCATTAGAGTTAAGTGCACCTCAGATTGCAGCCCAGTTCAAGTAACAGACACATCTCTACATCAACTGTTCAGAGGAGACTGTGTGAATCAGGCCTTCATGGTTGAATTACTGCAGAGAAACCACTACTAAAGGACACCAATAAGAAGAAGAGACTTGCTTGGGCCAAGAAACACGAGCAATGGTACATTAGACCTGTGGAAATCTGTCCTTTGGTCTGATGTGTATAAATTTGACATTTTTGGTTCCAACCGCCGTGTCTTTGTGCGATGCAGGGTAGATTAACGGATGATCTCTGCATGTGTGGTTCCCACCGTGAAGCATGGAGGAGGTGGTGTGATGTATTCTGCAGCGATACACCATCCCATCTGGTTTGGGCTTAGTGGGACTATAATTTGTTTTTCAACAGGACAATGACCCAACACACCTCCAGGCTGTGTAAGGACTATTTGACCAAGAAGGAGAGTGATGGAGTGCTACATCAGATGACCTGGCCTCCACAATCACCCGACCTCAACCCAATTGAGATGGTTTGGGATGAGTTGGACCACCGAGTGAAGGAAAAAAAGCCAACATGTGCTCAGCATATGTGGGAACTCCTTCAAGACCGTTGGAAAAGCATTCCAGGTGAAGCTGGTTGAGAGAATGCCAAGAGTGTGCTAAGTTGTCATCAAGGCAAAGGGTGGCTACTTTGAAGAATCTAAAATATATATTTTGATTTGTTTAGTTACTACATGATTGTATATGTGTTATTTCATAGGTTGGATGTTTTCACTAATGTAGAAAATAGCAAAACTAAAAAAAAAACTTTTGACTGGTACTGAAATGTAGTAACTAAAAAAGTTTCATATAAAGTATAGTATTATAGAGCTGTATAGTATAGAGCTGTTAAATATAAAGTATAGTATTATAGAGCTGTATAGTATAGAGCTGTTAAATATAAAGTATGGTATCATAGAGCTGTATAGTATAGAGCTGTTAAATATAAAGTATGGTATTATAGAGCTGTATAGTATAGAGCTGTTAAATATAAAGTATAGTATTATAGAGCTGTATAGTATAGAGCTGTTAAATATAAAGTATGGTATCATAGAGCTGTATAATATAGAGCTGTTAAATATAAAGTATGGTATTATAGAGCTGTATAGTGTAGTACAGTATAATATAAAGTATGGTATCATAGAGCTGTATAATATAGAGCTGTTAAATATAAAGTATAGTATTATAGAGCTGTATAGTGTAGTACAGTATAATATAAAGTATGGTATCATAGAGCTGTATAGTGTAGTACAGTATAATATAAAGTATGGTATTATAGAGCTGTATAGTGTAGTACAGTATAATATAAAGTATAGTATTATAGAGCTGTATAGTGTAGTACAGTATAATATAAAGTATGGTATTATAGAGCTGTATAGTGTAGTACAGTATAATATAAAGTATAGTATTATAGAGCTGTATAGTGTAGTACAGTATAATATAAAGTATAGTATTATAGAGCTGTATAGTGTAGTACAGTATAATATAAAGTATAGTATTATAGAGCTGTATAGTGTAGTACAGTATAATATAAAGTATAGTATCATAGAGCTGTATAGTGTAGTACAGTATGATATAAAGTATAGTATTATAGAGCTGTATAGTGTAGTACAGTATAATATAAAGTATAGTATTAGAGCTGTATAGTGTAGAGCTGTTAAATATAAAGTATGGTATCATAGAGCTGTATAGTGTAGTACAGTATAATATAAAGTACATGATCATAGAGCTGTATAGTATAGAGCTGTTAAATATAAAGTATGGTATGATAGAGCTGTATAGTGTAGTACAGTATAATATAAAGTATAGTATTATAGAGCTGTATAGTATAGTACAGTATAATATAAAGTACAGGATCATAGAGCTGTATAGTATAGAGCTGTTAAATATAAAGTATGGTATCATAGAGCTGTTAAATATAAAGTATAGTATCAGAGCTGTATAGTGTAGTACAGTATAATATCATAGAGCTGTATAGTACAGTATAATATCATAGAGCTGTACAGTATAATATCATAGAGCTGTACAGTATAATATCATAGAGCTGTACAGTATAATATCATAGAGCAGTACAATATAATATCATAGAGCTGTATAGTATAGTATAATATCATAGAGCTGTATAGTATAATATCATAGAGCTGTACAGTATAATATCATAGAGCTGTATAATATAATATCATAGAGCTGTACAGTATAATATCATAGAGCTGTATAGTATAGTATAATATCATAGAGCTGTACAGTATAATATCATAGAGCTGTACAGTATAATATCATAGAGCTGTATAGTATAATATCATAGAGCTGTACAGTATAATATCATAGAGCTGTACAGTATAATATCATAGAGCTGTATAGTACAGTATAATATCATAGAGCTGTATAGTATAATATCATAGAGCTGTACAGTATAATATCATAGAGCTGTATAGTACAGTATAATATCATAGAGCTGTATAGTACAGTATAATATCATAGAGCTGTACAGTATAATATCATAGAGCTGTACAGTATAATATCATAGAGCTGTACAGTATAATATCATAGAGCTGTACAGTATAATATCATAGAGCTGTACAGTATAATATCATAGAGCTGTACAGTATAATATCATAGAGCTGTACAGTATAATATCATAGAGCTGTATAGTATAATAGCATAGAGCTGTATAGTATAATATCATAGAGCTGTATAGTATAATATCATAGAGCTGTATAGTATAGTATAATATCATAGAGCTGTACAGTATAATATCATAGAGCTGTATAGTATAATATCATAGAGCTGTACAGTATAATATCATAGAGCTGTATAGTATAATATCATAGAGCTGTATAGTACAGTATAATATCATAGAGCTGTATAGTATAATATCATAGAGCTGTATAGTATAATATCATAGAGCTGTACAGTATAATATCATAGAGCTGTATAGTATAATATCATAGAGCTGTATAGTATAATATCATAGAGCTGTATAGTATAATATCATAGAGCTGTATAGTATAATATCATAGAGCTGTACAGTATAATATCATAGAGCTGTATAGTATAATATCATAGAGCTGTATAGTATAATATCATAGAGCTGTACAGTATAATATCATAGAGCTGTATAGTATAGTATAATATCATAGAGCTGTATAGTATAATATCATAGAGCTGTATAGTATAATATCATAGAGCTGTATAGTATAATATCATAGAGCTGTATAGTACAGTATAATATCATAGAGCTGTATAGTATAATATCATAGAGCTGTATAGTATAATATCATAGAGCTGTATAGTATAATATCATAGAGCTGTATAGTACAGTATAATATCATAGAGCTGTACAGTATAATATCATAGAGCTGTACAGTATAATATCATAGAGCTGTACAGTATAATATCATAGAGCTGTATAGTACAGTATAATATCATAGAGCTGTATAGTATAATATCATAGAGCTGTACAGTATAATATCATAGAGCTGTATAGTATAATATCATAGAGCTGTATAGTATAATATCATAGTATAATATCATAGAGCTGTACAGTATAATATCATAGAGCTGTATAGTATAATATCATAGAGCTGTATAGTACAGTATAATATCATAGAGCTGTATAGTATAATATCATAGAGCTGTATAGTACAGTATAATATCATAGAGCTGTATAGTATAATATCATAGAGCTGTACAGTATAATATCATAGAGCTGTATAGTACAGTATAATATCATAGAGCTGTATAGTATAATATCATAGAGCTGTACAGTATAATATCATAGAGCTGTATAGTATAATATAATAGAGCTGTATAGTATAATATCATAGAGCTGTATAGTATAATATCATAGAGCTGTATAGTACAGTATAATATCATAGAGCTGTATAGTATAATATCATAGAGCTGTACAGTATAATATCATAGAGCTGTATAGTATAATATCATAGAGCTGTACAGTATAATATCATAGAGCTGTACAGTATAATATCATAGAGCTGTATAGTACAGTATAATATCATAGAGCTGTATAGTATAATATCATAGAGCTGTATAGTATAATATCATAGAGCTGTATAGTATAATATCATAGAGCTGTATAGTATAATATCATAGAGCTGTACAGTATAATATCATAGAGCTGTATAGTATAATATCATAGAGCTGTATAGTATAATATCATAGAGCTGTATAGTATAATATCATAGAGCTGTATAGTATAATATCATAGAGCTGTACAGTATAATATCATAGAGCAGTACAGTATAATATCATAGAGCTGTATAGTATAATATCATAGAGCTGTATAGTACAGTATAATATCATAGAGCTGTACAGTATAATATCATAGAGCTGTATAGTACAGTATAATATCATAGAGCTGTATACTATAGTATAATATCATAGAGCTGTACAGTATAATATCATAGAGCTGTATAGTACAGTATAATATCATAGAGCTGTATAGTATAATATCATAGAGCTGTATAGTACAGTATAATATCATAGAGCTGTACAGTATAATATCATAGAGCTGTATAGTATAATATCATAGAGCTGTATAGTATAATATCATAGAGCTGTACAGTATAATATCATAGAGCTGTATACTACAGTATAATATCATAGAGCTGTATACTATAGTATAATATCATAGAGCTGTACAGTATAATATCATAGAGCTGTATAGTATAATATCATAGAGCTGTATAGTACAGTATAATATCATAGAGCTGTATAGTATAATATCATAGAGCTGTATAGTATAATATCATAGAGCTGTACAGTATAATATCATAGAGCTGTATAGTATAATATCATAGAGCTGTATAGTATAATATCATAGAGCTGTATAGTATAATATCATAGAGCTGTATAGTATAATATCATAGAGCTGTACAGTATAATATCATAGAGCTGTATAGTATAATATCATAGAGCTGTACAGTATAATATCATAGAGCTGTATAGTATAATATCATAGAGCTGTACAGTATAATATCATAGAGCTGTATAGTATAATATCATAGAGCTGTATAGTATAATATCATAGAGCTGTATAGTACAGTATAATATCATAGAGCTGTATAGTATAATATCATAGAGCTGTACAGTATAATATCATAGAGCTGTACAGTATAATATCATAGAGCTGTATAGTATAATATCATAGAGCTGTATAGTATAATATCATAGAGCTGTACAGTATAATATCATAGAGCTGTACAGTATAATATCATAGAGCTGTATAGTATAATATCATAGAGCTGCATAGTATAATATCATAGAGCTGTATAGTATAATATCATAGAGCTGTATAGTATAATATCATAGAGCTGTATAGTATAATATCATAGAGCTGTATAGTATAATATCATAGAGCTGTACAGTATAATATCATAGAGCAGTACAGTATAATATCATAGAGCTGTACAGTATAATATCATAGAGCTGTATAGTACAGTATAATATCATAGAGCTGTATACTATAGTATAATATCATAGAGCTGTACAGTATAATATCATAGAGCTGTATAGTATAATATCATAGAGCTGTATAGTATAATATCATAGAGCTGTACAGTATAATATCATAGAGCTGTACAGTATAATATCATAGAGCTGTATAGTACAGTATAATATCATAGAGCTGTACAGTATAATATCATAGAGCTGTATAGTATAATATCATAGAGCTGTACAGTATAATATCATAGAGCTGTACAGTATAATATCATAGAGCTGTATAGTATAATATCATAGAGCTGTATAGTATAATATCATAGAGCTGTACAGTATAATATCATAGAGCTGTATAGTATAATATCATAGAGCTGTATAGTACAGTATAATATCATAGAGCTGTACAGTATAATATCATAGAGCTGTATAGTACAGTATAATATCATAGAGCTGTACAGTATAATATCATAGAGCTGTACATTACATTTACATTTAAGTCATTTAGCAGACGCTCTTACAGTATAATATCATAGAGCTGTATAGTATAATATCATAGAGCTGTATAGTATAATATCATAGAGCTATACAGTATAATATCATAGAGCTGTATAGTATAATATCATAGAGCTGTATAGTATAATATCATAGAGCTGTATAGTACAGTATAATATCATAGAGCTGTATAGTACAGTATAATATCATAGAGCTGTATACTACAGTATAATATCATAGAGCTGTACAGTATAATATCATAGAGCTGTATAGTATAATATCATAGAGCTGTACAGTATAATATCATAGAGCTGTACAGTATAATATCATAGAGCTGTATAGTATAATATCATAGAGCTGTACAGTATAATATCATAGAGCTGTACAGTATAATATCATAGAGCAGTATAGTACAGTATAATATCATAGAGCTGTATAGTACAGTATAATATCATAGAGCCGTACAGTATAATATCATAGAGCTGTATAGTATAATATCATAGAGCCGTACAGTATAATATCATAGAGCTGTATAGTATAATATCATAGAGCTGTATAGTATAATATCATAGAGCTGTATAGTACAGTATAATATCATAGAGCTGTATAGTACCGTATAATATCATAGAGCTGTATACTACAGTATAATATCATAGAGCTGTACAGTATAATATCATAGAGCTGTATAGTATAATATCATAGAGCTGTACAGTATAATATCATAGAGCTGTACAGTATAATATCATAGAGCTGTATAGTATAATATCATAGAGCTGTACAGTATAATATCATAGAGCTGTACAGTATAATATCATAGAGCAGTATAGTACAGTATAATATCATAGAGCTGTATAGTACAGTATAATATCATAGAGCCGTACAGTATAATATCATAGAGCTGTATAGTATAATATCATAGAGCCGTACAGTATAATATCATAGAGCCGTATAGTATAATATCATAGAGCTGTATAGTATAATATCATAGAGCTGTATAGTATAATATCATAGAGCTGTATAGTATAATATCATAGAGCTGTACAGTATAATATCATAGAGCTGTACAGTATAATATCATAGAGCTGTACAGTACAGTATAATATCATAGAGCTGTATAGTATAATATCATAGAGCTGTATAGTATAATATCATAGAGCTGTATAGTATAATATCATAGAGCTGTATAGTATAATATCATAGAGCTGTATAGTATAATATCATAGAGCTGTATAGTACAGTATAATATCATAGAGCTGTATAGTATAATATCATAGAGCTGTATAGTATAATATCATAGAGCTGTATAGTATAATATCATAGAGCTGTATAGTACAGTATAATATCATAGAGCTGTACAGTATAATATCATAGAGCTGTACAGTATAATATCATAGAGCTGTACAGTATAATATCATAGAGCTGTACAGTATAATATCATAGAGCTGTATAGTACAGTATAATATCATAGAGCTGTATAGTATAATATCATAGAGCTGTACAGTATAATATCATAGAGCTGTATAGTATAATATCATAGAGCTGTATAGTATAATATCATAGAGCTGTACAGTATAATATCATAGAGCTGTATAGTATAATATCATAGAGCTGTATAGTACAGTATAATATCATAGAGCTGTATAGTATAATATCATAGAGCTGTATAGTACAGTATAATATCATAGAGCTGTATAGTATAATATCATAGAGCCGTACAGTATAATATCATAGAGCTGTATAGTATAATATCATAGAGCTGTATAGTATAATATCATAGAGCTGTATAGTACAGTATAATATCATAGAGCTGTATAGTACCGTATAATATCATAGAGCTGTATACTACAGTATAATATCATAGAGCTGTACAGTATAATATCATAGAGCTGTATAGTATAATATCATAGAGCTGTACAGTATAATATCATAGAGCTGTACAGTATAATATCATAGAGCTGTATAGTATAATATCATAGAGCTGTACAGTATAATATCATAGAGCTGTACAGTATAATATCATAGAGCAGTATAGTACAGTATAATATCATAGAGCTGTATAGTACAGTATAATATCATAGAGCCGTACAGTATAATATCATAGAGCTGTATAGTATAATATCATAGAGCCGTACAGTATAATATCATAGAGCCGTATAGTATAATATCATAGAGCTGTATAGTATAATATCATAGAGCTGTATAGTATAATATCATAGAGCTGTATAGTATAATATCATAGAGCTGTACAGTATAATATCATAGAGCTGTACAGTACAGTATAATATCATAGAGCTGTATAGTATAATATCATAGAGCTGTATAGTATAATATCATAGAGCTGTATAGTATAATATCATAGAGCTGTATAGTATAATATCATAGAGCTGTATAGTATAATATCATAGAGCTGTATAGTACAGTATAATATCATAGAGCTGTATAGTATAATATCATAGAGCTGTATAGTATAATATCATAGAGCTGTATAGTATAATATCATAGAGCTGTATAGTACAGTATAATATCATAGAGCTGTACAGTATAATATCATAGAGCTGTACAGTATAATATCATAGAGCTGTACAGTATAATATCATAGAGCTGTACAGTATAATATCATAGAGCTGTATAGTACAGTATAATATCATAGAGCTGTATAGTATAATATCATAGAGCTGTACAGTATAATATCATAGAGCTGTATAGTATAATATCATAGAGCTGTATAGTATAATATCATAGAGCTGTACAGTATAATATCATAGAGCTGTATAGTATAATATCATAGAGCTGTATAGTACAGTATAATATCATAGAGCTGTATAGTATAATATCATAGAGCTGTATAGTACAGTATAATATCATAGAGCTGTATAGTATAATATCATAGAGCTGTACAGTATAATATCATAGAGCTGTATAGTACAGTATAATATCATAGAGCTGTATAGTATAATATCATAGAGCTGTACAGTATAATATCATAGAGCTGTATAGTATAATATCATAGAGCTGTATAGTATAATATCATAGAGCTGTATAGTATAATATCATAGAGCTGTATAGTATAATATCATAGAGCTGTATAGTACAGTATAATATCATAGAGCTGTATAGTATAATATCATAGAGCTGTACAGTATAATATCATAGAGCTGTATAGTATAATATCATAGAGCTGTACAGTATAATATCATAGAGCTGTACAGTATAATATCATAGAGCTGTATAGTACAGTATAATATCATAGAGCTGTATAGTATAATATCATAGAGCTGTATAGTATAATATCATAGAGCTGTATAGTATAATATCATAGAGCTGTATAGTATAATATCATAGAGCTGTATAGTATAATATCATAGAGCTGTACAGTATAATATCATAGAGCTGTATAGTATAATATCATAGAGCTGTATAGTATAATATCATAGAGCTGTATAGTATAATATCATAGAGCTGTATAGTATAATATCATAGAGCTGTACAGTATAATATCATAGAGCTGTATAGTATAATATCATAGAGCTGTATAGTATAATATCATAGAGCTGTATAGTATAATATCATAGAGCTGTATAGTATAATATCATAGAGCAGTACAGTATAATATCATAGAGCTGTATAGTATAATATCATAGAGCTGTATAGTACAGTATAATATCATAGAGCTGTACAGTATAATATCATAGAGCTGTATAGTACAGTATAATATCATAGAGCTGTATACTATAGTATAATATCATAGAGCTGTACAGTATAATATCATAGAGCTGTATAGTACAGTATAATATCATAGAGCTGTATAGTATAATATCATAGAGCTGTATAGTACAGTATAATATCATAGAGCTGTACAGTATAATATCATAGAGCTGTATAGTACAGTATAATATCATAGAGCTGTATAGTATAATATCATAGAGCTGTATAGTATAATATCATAGAGCTGTATAGTATAATATCATAGAGCTGTACAGTATAATATCATAGAGCTGTATACTACAGTATAATATCATAGAGCTGTACAGTATAATATCATAGAGCTGTATAGTATAATATCATAGAGCTGTATAGTATAATATCATAGAGCTGTACAGTATAATATCATAGAGCTGTATAGTACAGTATAATATCATAGAGCTGTATAGTATAATATCATAGAGCTGTATAGTATAATATCATAGAGCTGTATAGTATAATATCATAGAGCTGTACAGTATAATATCATAGAGCTGTATAGTATAATATCATAGAGCTGTATAGTATAATATCATAGAGCTGTATAGTATAATATCATAGAGCTGTACAGTATAATATCATAGAGCTGTATAGTATAATATCATAGAGCTGTATAGTACAGTATAATATCATAGAGCTGTATAGTATAATATCATAGAGCTGTATAGTACAGTATAATATCATAGAGCTGTATAGTATAATATCATAGAGCTGTATAGTATAATATCATAGAGCTGTACAGTATAATATCATAGAGCTGTACAGTATAATATCATAGAGCTGTACAGTATAATATCATAGAGCTGTACAGTATAATATCATAGAGCTGTATAGTATAATATCATAGAGCTGTATAGTATAATATCATAGAGCTGTACAGTACAGTATAATATCATAGAGCTGTACAGTATAATATCATAGAGCTGTATAGTATAATATCATAGAGCTGTACAGTATAATATCATAGAGCTGTACAGTATAATATCATAGAGCTGTATAGTATAATATCATAGAGCTGTATAGTATAATATCATAGAGCTGTATAGTATAATATCATAGAGCTGTATAGTACAGTATAATATCATAGAGCTGTACAGTATAATATCATAGAGCTGTACAGTATAATATCATAGAGCTGTATAGTATAGTATAATATCATAGAGCTGTATAGTATAATATCATAGAGCTGTATAGTATAATATCATAGAGCTGTATAGTATAATATCATAGAGCTGTACAGTATAATATCATAGAGCTGTATAGTATAATATCATAGAGCTGTATAGTATAATATCATAGAGCTGTATAGTATAGTATAATATCATAGAGCTGTATAGTATAGTATAATATCATAGAGCTGTATAGTATAGTATAATATCATAGAGCTGTATAGTATAATATCATAGAGCTGTATAGTATAATATCATAGAGCTGTATAGTATAGTATAATATCATAGAGCTGTATAGTATAATATCATAGAGCTGTATAGTACAGTATAATATCATAGAGCTGTATAGTATAATATCATAGAGCTGTATAGTACAGTATAATATCATAGAGCTGTACAGTATAATATCATAGAGCTGTATAGTACAGTATAATATCATAGAGCTGTATAGTATAATATCATAGAGCTGTATAGTACAGTATAATATCATAGAGCTGTACAGTATAATATCATAGAGCTGTATAGTATAATATCATAGAGCTGTATAGTATAATATCATAGAGCTGTATAGTATAATATCATAGAGCAGTATAGTATAATATCATAGAGCTGTACAGTATAATATCATAGAGCTGTATAGTACAGTATAATATCATAGAGCTGTACAGTATAATATCATAGAGCCGTACAGTACAGTATAATATAAATAAAGTATCGTACAGCTTGCTCGGTCTCCGTTGTTCCTGAAGTCGTCCTCCTCAAACTTCTCTGTGATGCCCGTCCTCTGCCACATCTTCCGGATCTCCGACATGCAGAGTTTAGGGTTGGATCGGAAGAATAGTTTCCCGGCCCGGATGGTCAGGTTGTGCTGGGTCCAATCCCACAAGAACTGGAGGTGCTGATTGTCTACTGCATGGAAAGCATACATGCTGAGGGGATTGGGGGGCGGAGAGGAGGAACAGAGGAGAGAGAGGTGGGGAGGGAGGGAGATGAGTAAGGTGAGGAGGGAGAGAGAGGAGAGGTGGGGAGGGGAGGGAGAGATGAGGTAGAGAGGTGGGGAGGGGAGGGAGAGAGGAGAGAGGAGGAGAGAGAGGAGGTGGGGAGGGAGGAGAGAGAGAGGAGAGAGGTGGGGAGGGAGAGAGAGAGAGGAGAGAGGTGGGGGGGAGAGAGAGAGAGAGAGAGAGGTGGGGAGGGAGAGAGAGAGAGGAGAGAGGTGGGGAGAGAGAGAGAGGAGAGAGGTGGGGAGGGAGAGAGAGGAGAGAGGTGGGGAGGGAGAGAGAGGAGAGAGGTGGGGAGGGGAGAGAGAGGAGAGAGGTGGGGAGGGAGAGAGAGGAGAGAGGTGGGGAGGGGAGAGAGAGGAGGGAGAGAGAGGAGATAGGTGGGGAGGGAGAGAGAGGAGATAGGTGGGGAGGGAGAGAGAGGAGATAGGTGGGGAGGGAGAGAGAGGAGATAGGTGGGGAGGGAGAGAGAGGAGAGAGGTGGGGAGGGAGAGAGAGGAGAGAGGTGGGGAGGAAGAGAGAGGAGATAGGTGGGGAGGAAGAGGGGGAGAGAGGTGGGGAGGTAGAGAGGTAGAGAGGTGGGGAGGAAGAGGGAGGTAGAGATAGAGGTGAGGAGGGAGAGAGAGGTGGGGAGGGGAGAGAGGTGGGGAGGAGAGAGAGGTGGGGAGGGAGAGAGAGGTGGGGAGGTAGAGAGAGATGGGGAGGGAGAGAGAGATGGGGAGGGAGAGAGAGATGGGGAGGGAGAGAGATGGGGAGGGAGAGAGAGGTGGGGAGGTAGAGTGAGAGAGAAGTAGAGGGAGGAGAAATGGGGAGGGAGAGGGAGAAATGGGGAGGGAGAGGGAGAGGTGGGGAGGGAGGAGAGGTGGGGAGGGAGTAAGGAGGAAAAAGAACAGGGAGTCACCAACAGTAAACAGAAATATCCTCTCAGTCTGATGGTCTCCACCACACTAACCCTCAGTCTGATGGTCTCCATCACACTAACCCTCAGTCTGATGGTCTCCACCACACTAACCCTGCAGTCTGATGGTCTCCACCACACTAACCCTGCAGTGAATGGTCTCCACCACACCAACCCTGCAGTCTGATGGTCTCCACCACACTAACCCTGCAGTCTGATGGTCTCCACCACCCTGCTACCTAACAGTAGGATGCAGGGTGGTATGCTGCTGCCTAATAGTGGGATACAGGGTGGTCTGCTACTGGTTAACATAGTGGGATGCAGGGTGGTATGCTGCTGCCTAACATAGTGGGATGCAGGGTGGTATGCTGCTGCCTAACATAGTGGGATGCAGGGTGGTATGCTGCTGCCTAACATAGTGGGATGCAGGGTGGTATGCTGCTACCTAACAGTAGGATGCAGGGTGGTATGCTGCTGCCTAACATAGTGGGATGCAGGGTGGTATGCTGCTACCTAACATAGTGGGATGCAGGGTGGTCTGCTGCTGCCTAACATAGTGGGATGCAGGGTGGTATGCTGCTGCCTAACATAGTGGGATGCAGGGTGGTATGCTGCTGCCTAACATAGTGGGATGCAGGGTGGTATGCTGCTACCTAACAGTAGGATGCAGGGTGGTATGCTGCTGCCTAACATAGTGGGATGCAGGGTGGTATGCTGCTACCTAACATAGTGGGATGCAGGGTGGTCTGCTGCTGCCTAACAGTGGGATGCAGGGTGGTATGCTGCTGCCTAACATAGTGGGATGCAGGGTGGTATGCTGCTGCCTAACATAGTAGGATGCAGGGTGGTATGCTGCTGCCTAACATAGTGGGATGCAGGGTGGTATGCTGCTGCCTAACATAGTGGGATGCAGGGTGGTATGCAGGGTGGTCTGCTGCTGCCTAACATAGTAGGATGCAGGGTGGTATGCTGCTGCCTAACATAGTGGGATGCAGGGTGGTATGCTGCTGCATAACATAGTGGGATGCAGGGTGGTATGCAGGGTGGTCTGCTGCTGCCTAACATAGTAGGATGCAGGGTGGTATGCTGCTGCCTAACATAGTGGGATGCAGGGTGGTATGCTGCTACCTAACATAGTGGGATGCAGGGTGGTATGCTGCTACCTAACAGTGGGATGCAGGGTGGTATGCTGCTGCCTAACATAGTGGGATGCAGGGTGGTATGCTGCTGCCTAACATAGTGGGATGCAGGGTGGTATGCTGCTGCCTAACATAGTGGGATGCAGGGTGGTATGCTGCTACCTAACAGTAGGATGCAGGGTGGTATGCTGCTGCCTAACATAGTGGGATGCAGGGTGGTATGCTACTGGTTAACATAGTGGGATGCAGGGTGGTATGCTGCTGCCTAACATAGTGGGATGCAGGGTGGTATGCTGCTGCCTAACATAGTGGGATGCAGGGTGGTATGCTGCTGCCTAACATAGTGGGATGCAGGGTGGTATGCTGCTACCTAACAGTAGGATGCAGGGTGGTATGCTGCTGCCTAACATAGTGGGATGCAGGGTGGTATGCTGCTACCTAACATAGTGGGATGCAGGGTGGTCTGCTGCTGCCTAACATAGTGGGATGCAGGGTGGTATGCTGCTGCCTAACATAGTGGGATGCAGGGTGGTATGCTGCTGCCTAACATAGTGGGATGCAGGGTGGTATGCTGCTACCTAACAGTAGGATGCAGGGTGGTATGCTGCTGCCTAACATAGTGGGATGCAGGGTGGTATGCTGCTACCTAACATAGTGGGATGCAGGGTGGTCTGCTGCTGCCTAACAGTGGGATGCAGGGTGGTATGCTGCCCTAACATAGTGGGATGCAGGGTGGTATGCTGCTGCCTAACATAGTAGGATGCAGGGTGGTATGCTGCTGCCTAACATAGTGGGATGCAGGGGGTGGTATGCTGCTGCCTAACATAGTGGGATGCAGGGTGGTATGCAGGGTGGTCTGCTGCTGCCTAACATAGTAGGATGCAGGGTGGTATGCTGCTGCCTAACATAGTGGGATGCAGGGTGGTATGCTGCTGCCTAACATAGTGGGATGCAGGGTGGTATGCAGGGTGGTCTGCTGCTGCCTAACATAGTAGGATGCAGGGTGGTATGCTGCTGCCTAACATAGTGGGATGCAGGGTGGTATGCTGCTACCTAACATAGTGGGATGCAGGGTGGTATGCTGCTACCTAACAGTGGGATGCAGGGTGGTATGCTGCTGCCTAACATAGTGGGATGCAGGGTGGTATGCTGCTGCCTAACATAGTGGGATGCAGGGTGGTATGCTGCTGCCTAACATAGTGGGATGCAGGGTGGTATGCTGCTACCTAACAGTAGGATGCAGGGTGGTATGCTGCTGCCTAACATAGTGGGATGCAGGGTGGTATGCTGCTACCGAACATAGTGGGATGCAGGGTGGTCTGCTGCTGCCTAACATAGTGGGATGCAGGGTGGTATGCTGCTGCCTAACATAGTGGGATGCAGGGTGGTATGCTGCTGCCTAACATAGTGGGATGCAGGGTGGTATGCTGCTACCTAACAGTAGGATGCAGGGTGGTATGCTGCTGCCTAACATAGTGGGATGCAGGGTGGTATGCTGCTACCTAACAGTAAGATGCAGGGTGGTATGCTGCTACCTAACATAGTGGGATACAGGGTGGTATGCTGCTACCTAACATAGTGGGATGCAGGGTGGTATGCTGCTGCCTAACAGTAGGATACAGGGTGGTCTGCTGCTGCCTAACAGTAGGATACAGGGTGGTATGCTGCTGCCTAACAGTAGGATGCAGGGTGGTATGCTGCTGCCTAACATAGTGGGATGTCAGTGGTATGTATGCTGCTGCCTAACAGTAGGATACAGGGTGGTATGCTGCTGCCTAACATAGTGGGATACAGGGTGGTATGCTGCTGCCTAACATAGTGGGATGCAGGGTGGTATGCTGCTGCCTAACAGTAGGATGCAGGGTGGTATGCTGCTGCCTAACAGTGGGATGCAGGGTGGTATGCTGCTGCCTAACAGTGGGATGCAGGGTGGTATGCTGCTGCCTAACATAGTGGGATGCAGGGTGGTATGCTGCTGCCTAACAGTAGGATGCAGGGTGGTATGCTGCTGCCTAACATAGTGGGATGCAGGGTGGTATGCTGCTGCCTAACATAGTGGGATGCAGGGTGGTATGCTGCTGCCTAACATAGTGGGATGCAGGGTGGTATGCTGCTACCTAACAGTAGGATGCAGGGTGGTATGCTGCTGCCTAACATAGTGGGATGCAGGGTGGTATGCTGCTACCTAACATAGTGGGATGCAGGGTGGTCTGCTGCTGCCTAACATAGTGGGATGCAGGGTGGTATGCTGCTGCCTAACATAGTGGGATGCAGGGTGGTATGCTGCTACCTAACATAGTGGGATGCAGGGTGGTATGCTGCTACCTAACAGTAGGATGCAGGGTGGTATGCTGCTGCCTAACATAGTGGGATGCAGGGTGGTATGCTGCTACCTAACATAGTGGGATGCAGGGTGGTCTGCTGCTGCCTAACAGTGGGATGCAGGGTGGTATGCTGCTGCCTAACATAGTGGGATGCAGGGTGGTATGCTGCTGCCTAACATAGTAGGATGCAGGGTGGTATGCTGCTGCCTAACATAGTGGGATGCAGGGTGGTATGCTGCTGCCTAACATAGTGGGATGCAGGGTGGTATGCAGGGTGGTCTGCTGCTGCCTAACATAGTAGGATGCAGGGTGGTATGCTGCTGCCTAACATAGTGGGATGCAGGGTGGTATGCTGCTGCCTAACATAGTGGGATGCAGGGTGGTATGCAGGGTGGTCTGCTGCTGCCTAACATAGTAGGATGCAGGGTGGTATGCTGCTGCCTAACATAGTGGGATGCAGGGTGGTATGCTGCTACCTAACATAGTGGGATGCAGGGTGGTATGCTGCTACCTAACAGTGGGATGCAGGGTGGTATGCTGCTGCCTGACATAGTGGGATGCAGGGTGGTATGCTGCTACCTAACATAGTGGGATGCAGGGTGGTATGCTGCTACCTAACAGTAGGATGCAGGGTGGTATGCTGCCTAACATAGTGGGATGCAGGGTGGTATGCTGCTACCTAACAGTAGGATGCAGGGTGGTATGCTGCTACCTAACATAGTGGGATACAGGGTGGTATGCTGCTACCTAACATAGTGGGATGCAGGGTGGTATGCTGCTGCCTAACAGTAGGATACAGGGTGGTATGCTGCTGCCTAACATAGTGGGATGCAGGGTGGTATGCTGCTGCCTAACAGTAGGATACAGGGTGGTATGCTGCTGCCTAACATAGTGGGATGCAGGGTGGTATGCTGCTGCCTAACAGTAGGATGCAGGGTGGTATGCTGCTGCCTAACATAGTGGGATACAGGGTGGTATGCTGCTGCCTAACATAGTGGGATGCAGGGTGGTATGCTGCTGCCTAACAGTAGGATGCAGGGTGGTATGCTGCTGCCTAACAGTGGGATGCAGGGTGGTATGCTGCTGCCTAACAGTGGGATGCAGGGTGGTATGCTGCTGCCTAACATAGTGGGATGCAGGGTGGTATGCTGCTGCCTAACATAGTGGGATAACAGGGTGGTATGCTGCTGCCTAACATAGTGGGATGCAGGGTGGTATGCTGCTGCCTAACAGTAGGATGCAGGGTGGTATGCTGCTGCCTAACAGTGGGATGCAGGGTGGTATGCTGCTGCCTAACAGTGGGATGCAGGGTGGTATGCTGCTGCCTAACATAGTGGGATGCAGGGTGGTATGCTGCTGCCTAACATAGTGGGATGCAGGGTGGTATGCTGCTGCCTAACATAGTGGGATGCAGGGTGGTATGCTGCTACCTAACATAGTGGGATGCAGGGTGGTATGCTGCTGCCTAACATAGTGGGATGCAGGGTGGTATGCTGCTGTCTAACATAGTGGGATGCAGGGTGGTATGCTGCTACCTAACAGTAGGATGCAGGGTGGTATGCTGCTGCCTAATAGTGGGATACAGGGTGGTCTGCTACTGGTTAACATAGTGGGATGCAGGGTGGTATGCTGCTGCCTAACATAGTGGGATGCAGGGTGGTATGCTGCTACCTAACAGTAGGATGCAGGGTGGTATGCTGCTGCCTAACATAGTGGGATACAGGGTGGTCTGCTACTGGTTAACATAGTGGGATGCAGGGTGGTATGCTGCTACCTAACAGTAGGATGCAGGGTGGTATGCTGCTGCCTAATAGTGGGATACAGGGTGGTATGCTGCTGCCTAACAGTAGGATACAGGGTGGTATGCTGCTGCCTAACAGTAGGATACAGGGTGGTATGCTGCTGCCTAACAGTAGGATGCAGGGTGGTATGCTGCTGCCTAACATAGTGGGATGCAGGGTGGTATGCTGCTGCCTAACAGTAGGATACAGGGTGGTATGCTGCTGCCTAACATAGTGGGATGCAGGGTGGTATGCTGCTGCCTAACATAGTGGGATGCAGGGTGGTATGCTGCTGCCTAACATAGTGGGATGCAGGGTGGTATGCTGCTACCTAACATAGTGGGATGCAGGGTGGTATGCTGCTGCCTAACAGTGGGATGCAGGGTGATATGCTGCTGCCTAACAGTGGGATGCAGGGTGGTATGCTGCTGCCTAACATAGTGGGATGCAGGGTGGTATGCTGCTGCCTAACATAGTGGGATGCAGGGTGGTCTGCTGCTGCCTAACAGTGGGATGCAGGGTGGTATGCTGCTGCCTAACATAGTGGGATGCAGGGTGGTATGCTGCTGCCTAACATAGTAGGATGCAGGGTGGTATGCTGCTGCCTAACATAGTGGGATGCAGGGTGGTATGCTGCTGCCTAACATAGTGGGATGCAGGGTGGTATGCAGGGTGGTCTGCTGCTGCCTAACATAGTAGGATGCAGGGTGGTATGCTGCTGCCTAACATAGTGGGATGCAGGGTGGTATGCTGCTGCCTAACATAGTGGGATGCAGGGTGGTATGCAGGGTGGTCTGCTGCTGCCTAACATAGTAGGATGCAGGGTGGTATGCTGCTGCCTAACATAGTGGGATGCAGGGTGGTATGCTGCCACCTAACATAGTGGGATGCAGGGTGGTATGCTGCTACCTAACAGTGGGATGCAGGGTGGTATGCTGCTGCCTGACATAGTGGGATGCAGGGTGGTATGCTGCTACCTAACATAGTGGGATGCAGGGTGGTATGCTGCTACCTAACAGTAGGATGCAGGGTGGTATGCTGCCTAACATAGTGGGATGCAGGGTGGTATGCTGCTACCTAACAGTAGGATGCAGGGTGGTATGCTGCTACCTAACATAGTGGGATACAGGGTGGTATGCTGCTACCTAACATAGTGGGATGCAGGGTGGTATGCTGCTGCCTAACAGTAGGATACAGGGTGGTCTGCTGCTGCCTAACAGTAGGATACAGGGTGGTATGCTGCTGCCTAACAGTAGGATGCAGGGTGGTATGCTGCTGCCTAACATAGTGGGATGCAGGGTGGTATGCTGCTGCCTAACAGTAGGATACAGGGTGGTATGCTGCTGCCTAACATAGTGGGATACAGGGTGGTATGCTGCTGCCTAACATAGTGGGATGCAGGGTGGTATGCTGCTGCCTAACAGTAGGATGCAGGGTGGTATGCTGCTGCCTAACAGTGGGATGCAGGGTGGTATGCTGCTGCCTAACAGTGGGATGCAGGGTGGTATGCTGCTGCCTAACATAGTGGGATGCAGGGTGGTATGCTGCTGCCTAACATAGTGGGATACAGGGTGGTATGCTGCTGCCTAACATAGTGGGATGCAGGGTGGTATGCTGCTGCCTAACAGTAGGATGCAGGGTGGTATGCTGCTGCCTAACAGTGGGATGCAGGGTGGTATGCTGCTGCCTAACAGTGGGATGCAGGGTGGTATGCTGCTGCCTAACATAGTGGGATGCAGGGTGGTATGCTGCTGCCTAACATAGTGGGATGCAGGGTGGTATGCTGCTGCCTAACATAGTGGGATGCAGGGTGGTATGCTGCTACCTAACATAGTGGGATGCAGGGTGGTATGCTGCTGCCTAACATAGTGGGATGCAGGGTGGTATGCTGCTGTCTAACATAGTGGGATGCAGGGTGGTATGCTGCTACCTAACAGTAGGATGCAGGGTGGTATGCTGCTGCCTAAATAGTGGGATACAGGGTGGTCTGCTACTGGTTAACATAGTGGGATGCAGGGTGGTATGCTGCTACCTAACATAGTGGGATGCAGGGTGGTATGCTGCTACCTAACAGTAGGATGCAGGGTGGTATGCTGCTGCCTAACATAGTGGGATACAGGGTGGTCTGCTACTGGTTAACATAGTGGGATGCAGGGTGGTATGCTGCTACCTAACAGTAGGATGCAGGGTGGTATGCTGCTGCCTAATAGTGGGATACAGGGTGGTATGCTGCTGCCTAACAGTAGGATACAGGGTGGTATGCTGCTGCCTAACAGTAGGATACAGGGTGGTATGCTGCTGCCTAACAGTAGGATGCAGGGTGGTATGCTGCTGCCTAACATAGTGGGATGCAGGGTGGTATGCTGCTGCCTAACAGTAGGATACAGGGTGGTATGCTGCTGCCTAACATAGTGGGATGCAGGGTGGTATGCTGCTGCCTAACATAGTGGGATGCAGGGTGGTATGCTGCTGCCTAACATAGTGGGATGCAGGGTGGTATGCTGCTACCTAACATAGTGGGATGCAGGGTGGTATGCTGCTGCCTAACAGTGGGATGCAGGGTGGTATGCTGCTGCCTAACATAGTGGGATGCAGGGTGGTATGCTGCTGCCTAACATAGTGGGATGCAGGGTGGTATGCTGCTACCTAACAGTAGGATGCAGGGTGGTATGCTGCTGCTAACATAGTGGGATGCAGGGTGGTATGCTGCTGCCTAACATAGTAGGATGCAGGGTGGTATGCTGCTGCCTAACATAGTGGGATGCAGGGTGGTATGCTGCTGCCTAACAGTGGGATGCAGGGTGGTATGCTGCTGCCTAACATAGTGGGATGCAGGGTGGTATGCTGCTGCCTAACATAGTAGGATGCAGGGTGGTATGCTGCTGCCTAACATAGTGGGATGCAGGGTGGTATGCTGCTGCTAACAGTAGGATGCAGGGTGGTATGCTGCTGCCTAACAGTGGGATGCAGGGTGGTATGCTGCTGCCTAACAGTGGGATGCAGGGTGGTATGCTGCTGCCTAACATAGTGGGATGCAGGGTGGTATGCTGCTGCCTAACATAGTGGGATGCAGGGTGGTATGCTGCTGCCTAACATAGCAGGATGCAGGGTGGTATGCTGCTGCCTAACATAGTGGGATGCAGGGTGGTATGCTGCTACCTAACATAGTGGGATGCAGGGTGGTATGCTGCTGCCTAACATAGTGGGATGCAGGGTGGTATGCTGCTGTCTAACATAGTGGGATGCAGGGTGGTATGCTGCTACCTAACAGTAGGATGCAGGGTGGTATGCTGCTGCCTAATAGTGGGATACAGGGTGGTCTGCTACTGGTTAACATAGTGGGATGCAGGGTGGTATGCTGCTGCCTAACATAGTGGGATGCAGGGTGTTATGCTGCTACCTAACAGTAGGATGCAGGGTGGTATGCTGCTGCCTAACATAGTGGGATACAGGGTGGTCTGCTACTGGTTAACATAGTGGGATGCAGGGTGGTATGCTGCTACCTAACAGTAGGATGCAGGGTGGTATGCTGCTGCCTAACAGTGGGATACAGGGTGGTATGCTGCTGCCTAACAGTAGGATACAGGGTGGTATGCTGCTGCCTAACAGTAGGATACAGGGTGGTATGCTGCTGCCTAACAGTAGGATGCAGGGTGGTATGCTGCTGCCTAACATAGTGGGATGCAGGGTGGTATGCTGCTGCCTAACAGTAGGATACAGGGTGGTATGCTGCTGCCTAACATAGTGGGATGCAGGGTGGTATGCTGCTGCCTAACATAGTGGGATGCAGGGTGGTATGCTGCTGCCTAACATAGTAGGATGCAGGGTGGTATGCTGCCTAACATAGTGGGATGCAGGGTGGTATGCTGCTGCCTAACATAGTGGGATGCAGGGTGGTATGCTGCTGCCTAACATAGTGGGATGCAGGGTGGTATGCTGCTGCCTAACATAGTAGGATGCAGGGTGGTATGCTGCTGCCTAACATAGTGGGATGCAGGGTGGTATGCTGCTGTCTAACATAGTAGGATGCAGGGTGGTATGCTGCTGCCTAACATAGTGGGATGCAGGGTGGTATGCTGCTGCCTAACATAGTGGGATGCAGGGTGGTATGCAGGGTGGTCTGCTGCTGCCTAACATAGTAGGATGCAGGGTGGTATGCTGCTGCCTAACATAGTGGGATGCAGGGTGGTATGCTGCTGCCTAACATAGTGGGATGCAGGGTGGTATGCTGCTGCCTAACATAGTGGGATGCAGGGTGGTATGCTGCTGCCTAACATAGTGGGATGCAGGGTGGTATGCTGCTGCCTGACATAGTGGGATGCAGGGTGGTATGCTGCTGCCTAACATAGTGGGATGCAGGGTGGTATGCTGCTACCTAACATAGTGGGATGCAGGGTGGTATGCTGCTACCTAACAGTGGGATGCAGGGTGGTATGCTGCTGCCTGACATAGTGGGATGCAGGGTGGTATGCTGCTACCTAACATAGTGGGATGCAGGGTGGTATGCTGCTAACATAGTGGGATGCAGGGTGGTATGCTGCCTAACATAGTAGGATGCAGGGTGGTAACCTAACAGTAGGATGCAGGGTGGTATGCTGCTACCTAACATAGTGGGATACAGGGTGGTATGCTGCTGCCTAACATAGTGGGATGCAGGGTGGTATGCAGGGTGGTCTGCTGCTGCCTAACATAGTAGGATGCAGGGTGGTATGCTGCTGCCTAACATAGTGGGATGCAGGGTGGTATGCTGCTGCCTAACATAGTGGGATGCAGGGTGGTATGCTGCTGCCTAACATAGTGGGATGCAGGGTGGTATGCTGCTGCCTAACATAGTGGGATGCAGGGTGGTATGCTGCTGCCTAACATAGTGGGATGCAGGGTGGTATGCTGCTGCCTAACATAGTGGGATGCAGGGTGGTATGCTGCTGCCTAACATAGTGGGATGCAGGGTGGTATGCTGCTGCCTAACATAGTAGGATGCAGGGTGGTATGCTGCTGCCCTAACATAGTAGGATGCAGGGTGGTATGCTGCTACCTAACATAGTGGGATGCAGGGTGGTATGCTGCTACCTAACAGTGGGATGCAGGGTGGTATGCTGCTGCCTAACATAGTGGGATGCAGGGTGGTATGCAGGGTGGTATGCTGCTGCTGCTGCCTAACATAGTGGGATGCAGGGTGGTATGCTGCTGCCTAACAGTGGGATGCAGGGTGGTATGCTGCTGCCTAACATAGTGGGATGCAGGGTGGTATCCTGCTGCCCTAACATAGTGGGATGCAGGGTGGTATTCTGCTGCCTAACATAGTGGGATGCAGGGTGGTATGCTGCTACCTAACAGTGGGATGCAGGGTGGTATGCTGCTGCCTGACAAAGTGGGATGCAGGGTGGTATGCTGCTACCTAACATAGTGGGATGCAGGGTGGTATGCTGCTACCTAACAGTAGGATGCAGGGTGGTATGCTGCCTAACATAGTGGGATGCAGGGTGGTATGCTGCTACCTAACAGTAGGATGCAGGGTGGTATGCTGCTACCTAACATAGTGGGATACAGGGTGGTATGCTGCTACCTAACATAGTGGGATGCAGGGTGGTATGCTGCTGCCTAACAGTAGGATACAGGGTGGTCTGCTGCTGCCTAACAGTAGGATACAGGGTGGTATGCTGCTGCCTAACAGTAGGATGCAGGGTGGTATGCTGCTGCCTAACATAGTGGGATGCAGGGTGGTATGCTGCTGCCTAACAGTAGGATACAGGGTGGTATGCTGCTGCCTAACATAGTGGGATACAGGGTGGTATGCTGCTGCCTAACATAGTGGGATGCAGGGTGGTATGCTGCTGCCTAACAGTAGGATGCAGGGTGGTATGCTGCTGCCTAACAGTGGGATGCAGGGTGGTATGCTGCTGCCTAACATAGTGGGATGCAGGGTGGTATGCTGCTGCCTAACATAGTGGGATGCAGGGTGGTATGCTGCTGCCTAACATAGTGGGATGCAGGGTGGTATGCTGCTACCTAACATAGTGGGATGCAGGGTGGTATGCTGCTGCCTAACATAGTGGGATGCAGGGTGGTATGCTGCTACCTAACAGTAGGATGCAGGGTGGTATGCTGCTGCCTAACAGTGGGATACAGGGTGGTCTGCTACTGGTTAACATAGTGGGATGCAGGGTGGTATGCTGCTGCCTAACATAGTGGGATGCAGGGTGGTATGCTGCTACCTAACAGTAGGATGCAGGGTGGTATGCTGCTGCCTAACATAGTGGGATACAGGGTGGTCTGCTACTGGTTAACATAGTGGGATGCAGGGTGGTATGCTGCTACCTAACAGTAGGATGCAGGGTGGTATGCTGCTGCCTAATAGTGGGATACAGGGTGGTATGCTGCTGCCTAACAGTAGGATACAGGGTGGTATGCTGCTGCCTAACAGTAGGATACAGGGTGGTATGCTGCTGCCTAACAGTAGGATGCAGGGTGGTATGCTGCTGCCTAACATAGTGGGATGCAGGGTGGTATGCTGCTGCCTAACATAGTGGGATGCTGCTGCCTAACATAGTAGGATGCAGGGTGGTATGCTGCTGCCTAACATAGTGGGATGCAGGGTGGTATGCTGCTACCTAACATAGTGGGATGCAGGGTGGTATGCTGCTGCCTAACAGTGGGATGCAGGGTGGTATGCTGCTGCCTAACATAGTGGGATGCAGGGTGGTATGCTGCTGCCTAACATAGTGGGATGCAGGGTGGTATGCTGCTGCCTAACATAGTGGGATGCAGGGTGGTATGCTGCTACCCAACAGTAGGATGCAGGGTGGTATGCTGCTACCTAACAGTAGGATGCAGGGTGGTATGCTGCTGCCTAACATAGTGGGATGCAGGGTGGTATGCTGCTACCTAACATAGTGGGATGCAGGGTGGTCTGCTGCTGCCTAACAGTGGGATGCAGGGTGGTATGCTGCTGCCTAACATAGTGGGATGCAGGGTGGTATGCTGCTGCCTAACATAGTAGGATGCAGGGTGGTATGCTGCTGCCTAACATAGTGGGATGCAGGGTGGTATGCAGGGTGGTCTGCTGCTGCCTAACATAGTAGGATGCAGGGTGGTATGCTGCTGCCTAACATAGTGGGATGCAGGGTGGTATGCTGCTGCCTAACATAGTGGGATGCAGGGTGGTATGCTGCTGCCTAACATAGTGGGATGCAGGGTGGTATGCTGCTGCCTAACATAGTGGGATGCAGGGTGGTATGCTGCTGCCTGACATAGTGGGATGCAGGGTGGTATGCTGCTGCCTAACATAGTGGGTTGCAGGGTGGTATGCTGCTACCTAACATAGTGGGATGCAGGGTGGTATGCTGCTACCTAACAGTAGGATGCAGGGTGGTATGCTGCCTAACATAGTGGGATGCAGGGTGGTATGCTGCTGCCTAACAGTAGGATGCAGGGTGGTATGCTGCTACCTAACATAGTAGGATACAGGGTGGTATGCTGCTGCCTAACATAGTGGGATGCAGGGTGGTATGCAGGGTGGTCTGCTGCTGCCTAACATAGTAGGATGCAGGGTGGTATGCTGCTGCCTAACATAGTGGGATGCAGGGTGGTATGCTGCTGCCTAACATAGTGGGATGCAGGGTGGTATGCTGCTGCCTAACATAGTGGGATGCAGGGTGGTATGCTGCTGCCTAACATAGTGGGATGCAGGGTGGTATGCTGCTGCCTAACATAGTGGGATGCAGGGTGGTATGCTGCTGCCTAACATAGTGGGATGCAGGGTGGTATGCTGCTGCCTAACATAGTGGGATGCAGGGTGGTATGCTGCTGCCTAACATAGTAGGATGCAGGGTGGTATGCTGCTGCCTAACATAGTAGGATGCAGGGTGGTATGCTGCTACCTAACATAGTGGGATGCAGGGTGGTATGCTGCTACCTAACATAGTGGGATGCAGGGTGGTATGCTGCTGCCTAACATAGTGGGATGCAGGGTGGTATGCAGGGTGGTATGCTGCTGCCTAACATAGTGGGATGCAGGGTGGTATGCTGCTACCTAACAGTGGGATGCAGGGTGGTATGCTGCTGCCTAACATAGTGGGATGCAGGGTGGTATTCTGCTGCCTAACATAGTGGGATGCAGGGTGGTATTCTGCTGCCTAACATAGTGGGATGCAGGGTGGTATGCTGCTACCTAACATAGTGGGATGCAGGGTGGTATGCTGCTGCCTAACATAGTGGGATGCAGGGTGGTATGCTGCTGCCTAACATAGTGGGATGCAGGGTGGTATGCTGCTGCCTAACATAGTGGGATGCAGGGTGGTATGCTGCTACCTAACAGTGGGATGCAGGGTGGTATGCTGCTGCCTAACATAGTGGGATGCAGGGTGGTATGCTGCTGCCTAACATAGTGGGATGCAGGGTGGTATGCTGCTGCCTAACATAGTGGGATGCAGGGTGGTATGCTGCTGCCTAACATAGTGGGATGCAGGGTGGTATGCTGCTACCTAACAGTGGGATGCAGGGTGGTATGCTGCTGCCTAACATAGTGGGATGCAGGGTGGTATGCTGCTGCCTAAATGTAAAATGCAGATGTATTCAACACCTGACAGGATCTTTTAATGTGCATGATTGAGACATTGTTAATGAAACTCTCAGACAACAGCAGAGGACAGTGTTTTCTATGTAGGTGAAAGGGAATGCTGTTTCGGTCCACACCAACCCCATAGCTCCATATTGTGATAGAATAGCCATGCAGAGGCAGTTGTAATACGGACTGAAAGGCAGAGTCTCTCCAACGTTATCCATGTACAATTAAGAGAATTGAGCAAGGGTTCAGGGCTCGTTGTCAAGGACAACCTACGCAGAGGAACCTCTCCTAGCATTCCCCTACACACACACCACTCAATACCCTACCTGATTACCATGGCAACGCTCAACGCCACATCAACGGAGAGAGAGAGTGAAAGAGGAAATTCCTCAAAACAAACCATTAAAAGATGAAAAGGCAAAAGAACCAAGCAGATAAGCTGACAGAATGTAGAGGGGTGGGGAGCTGGTCCTCCTTTACAAAGCTGACAGAATGTAGAGGGGTGGGGAGCTGGTCCTCCTTTACAAAGCTGACAGAATGTAGAGGGGTGGGGAGCTGGTCCTCCTTTACAAAGCTGACAGAATGTAGAGGGGTGGGGAGCTGGTCCTCCTTTACAAAGCTGACAGAATGTAGAGGGGTGGGGAGCTGGTCCTCCTTTACAAAGCTGACAGAATGTAGAGGGGCGGGGATCTGGTCCTCCTTTACAAAGCTGACAGAATGTAGAGGGGTGGGGATCTGGTCCTCCTTTACAAAGCTGACAGAATGTAGAGGGGTGGGGAGCTGGTCCTCCTTTACAAAGCTGACAGAATGTAGAGGGCGGGGAGCTGGTCCTCCTTTACAAAGCTGACAGAATGTAGAGGGGTGGGGAGCTGGTCCTCCTTTACAAAGCTGACAGAATGTAGAGGGGTGGGGAGCTGGTCCTCCTTTACAAAGCTGACAGAATGTAGAGGGTGGGGAGCTGGTCCTCCTTTACAAAGCTGACAGAATGTAGAGGGGTGGGGAGCTGGTCCTCCTTTACAAAACTGACAGAATGTAGAGGGGTGGGGAGCTGGTCATGATTCTCCTTTACAAAGCTGACAGAATGTAGAGGGTGGGGATCTGGTCCTACTTTACAAAGCTGACAGAATGTAGAGGGGTGGGGAGCTGGTCCTCCTTTACAAAGCTGACAGAATGTAGAGGGGTGGGGAGCTGGTCCTGATTCTCCTTTACAAAGCTGACAGAATGTAGAGGGGTGGGGAGCTGGTCCTCCTTTACAAAGCTGACAGAATGTAGAGGGGTGGGGATCTGGTCCTCCTTTACAAAGCTGACAGAATGTAGAGGGGTGGGGAGCTGGTCCTCCTTTACAAAGCTGACAGAATGTAGAGGGGTGGGGAGCTGGTCCTGATTCTCCTTTACAAAGCTGACAGAATGTAGAGGGTGGGAGCTGGTCCTGATTCTCCTTTACAAAGCTGACAGAATGTAGAGGGGTGGGGAGCTGGTCCTCCTTTACAAAGCTGACAGAATGTAGAGGGGTGGGGAGCTGGTCCTCCTTTACAATGCTGACAGAATGTAGAGGGGTGGGGAGCTGGTCCTCCTTTACAAAGCTGACAGAATGTAGAGGGGGTGGGGAGCTGGTCCTCCTTTACAAAGCTGACAGAATGTAGAGGGGTGGGAGCTGGTCCTCCTTTACAAAGCTGACAGAATGTAGAGGGGTGGGGAGCTGGTCCTCCTTTACAAAGCTGACAGAATGTAGAGGGTGGGGAGCTGGTCCTCCTTTACAAAGCTGACAGAATGTAGAGGGTGGGGAGCTGGTCCTCCTTTACAAAGCTGACAGAATGTAGAGGGTGGGGAGCTGGTCCTCCTTTACAAAGCTGACAGAATGTAGAGGGGTGGGGAGCTGGTCCTGATTCTCCTTTACAAAGCTGACAGAATGTAGAGGGGTGGGGAGCTGGTCCTGATTCTCCTTTACAAAGCTGACAGAATGTAGAGGGGTGGGGAGCTGGTCCTCCTTTACAAAGCTGACAGAATGTAGAGGGGCGGGGAGCTGGTCCTCCTTTACAAAGCTGACAGAATGTAGAGGGGTGGGGAGCTGGTCCTCCTTTACAAAGCTGACAGAATGTAGAGGGGTGGGGAGCTGGTCCTCCTTTACAAAGCTGACAGAATGTAGAGGGGCGGGGAGCTGGTCCTCCTTTACAAAGCTGACAGAAGGTAGAGGGGTGGGGACAGGAACTAATGGGGCAACAGGAACTAATGGGGATCCATAACAAACCCCAGGAAGAGTAGCTGCTGCCTTGGCAGGAACTAATGGGAATCCATAATAAACCCCAGGAAGAGTAGCTGCTGTCTTGGCAGGAACTAATGGGGATCCATAATAAACCCCATGAAGAGTAGCTGCTGCCTTGGCAGGAACTAATGGGGATCCATAATAAACCCCATGAAGAGTAGCTGCTGCCTTGGCAGGAACTAATGGGGATCCATAATATACCCCAGGAAGAGTAGCTGCTGCCTTGGCACGAACTAATGGGGATCCATAATAAACCCCAGGAAGAGTAGCTGCTGCCTTGGCAGGAACTAATGGGGATCCATAACAAACCCCAGAAAGAGGAGGAAGAGGAGGAGGAGGGAGGGGGTGGTGGTGGTGGTAGTAGTAGCGGTATTAGTAGTAGTAGTAGTGGTAGTAATAGCAGTAGTAATAGTAGTAGTAGTAGTGGTAGTAGTAGTGGTAGTAGTAGTAGTAGTAGTAATGGTAATGGTAGTAGTAGTAGTAGTAGTAGTGGTAGTAGTAGTAGTAGTAGTAGTGGTAGTAGTAGTAGTAGTAGTAGTAGTAGTAGCAGTAGTAGTGGTAGCTGGAGGAACGAGGATGAGGATGAATGAGGATGAGGATGAATGAGGATGAGGATCCATAATAATGTGGTAACATACTCGTCCATCAGATCCTCTCCATTGATGTAGCGGAGGCTCTTGAGGAAGGACAGGGAGCCCAGCGTCTGAGAGTGTCTGATTCTCACGTAGCCAGTCACTGTCTGGATCAATCCCATGAAACTCTCCAGCTCAGACACTATGTTCTCTAGAGGAGGGGAGGAGACAGGAGTTAGGTTAGGATCGTAGCCTGTCACTGTCTGGATCAATCCCATGAAACTCTCCAGCTCAGACACTATGTTCTCTAGAGGAGGGGAGGAGACAGGAGTTAGGTTAGGATCGTAGCCTGTCACTGTCTGGATCAATCCCATGAAACTCTCCAGCTCAGACACTATGTTCTCTAGAGGAGGGGAGGAGACAGGAGTTAGGTTAGGATCGTTGCCTGTCACTGTTCTCTAGAGGAGGAGACAGGAGTTAGGATCGTTGCCTGTAACTGTTCTCTAGAGGAGGAGACAGGAGTTAGGATCGTTGCCTGTCACTGTTCTCTAGAGGAGGAGACAGGAGTTAGGACTGTTCTCTAGTAGGAGGAGACGTTGCCTGTCACTGTTCTCTAGAGGAGGAGACAGGAGTTAGGATCGTTGCCTGTCACTGTTCTCTAGAGGAGGAGAGGAGACAGGAGTTAGGATCGTTGCCTGTCACTGTTCTCTAGAGGAGGTAAGGAGACAGGAGTTAGGATCGTTGCCTCTCACTGTTCCCTACTATAAGGTAGTGATATATAACTGTACTATAACAGGTAGTGATATATAACTGTACTATAACAGGTAGTGATATATAACTGTACTATAACAGGTAGTGATATATAACTGTACTATAACAGGTACTTACGTCCTCTACGGATGTTGATTTGTAGGTTGCCCTTGACGACGGTACATCCCTTCAGAGACTGGGCCGCGTCCACGGAGTCAATGACCTTCTCATCACAGATCTTATCACATAGCCCGTCACACGCGCTGCAGAACATACTGGAGATGGGGGAGAGTGGGACAGGGACAGTGAGACAGACAGAAAACATACCAAGGTATACTGAACTAAAATAGAAACGCAACCAACCATCAACCTGTCACACTGGAGATGGGGGAGAGTGGGACAGGGACAGGGACAGACAGAAAACATACCAAGGTATACTGAACTAAAATAGAAACGCAACCAACCATCAACCTGGTTGGTTTCATAACAGAAGAGCATCTGAGGAAACTATAGAAATATATAAACACAACATGCCAGAATTTCAAATATTCTACTGAGTTACAGTTCATAAGGAAATCAGTGTAATAAATTCATTCGGTCCTAATCTGTGGATTTCACAGGACTGGGAATACAGATCTGCATCTGTTGGTCAAAGAGAACAGTTTAAAACAGATGGGGGTGTGGATCAGAAAACCAGTCAGTATCTGGTGTGGATCAGAAAACCAGTCAGTATCTGGTGTGGATCAGAAAACCAGTCAGTATCTGGTGTGGATCAGAAAACCAGTCAGTATCTGGTGTGGATCAGAAAACCAGTCAGTATCTGGTGTGGATCAGAAAACCAGTCAGTATCTGGTGTGGATCAGAAAACCAGTCAGTATCTGGTGTGGATCAGAAAACCAGTCAGTATCTGGTGTGGATCAGAAAACCAGTCAGTATCTGGTGTGGATCAGAAAACCAGTCAGTATCTGGTGTGGATCAGAAAACCAGTCAGTATCTGGTGTGGATCAGAAAACCTGTCAGTATCTGGTGTGGATCAGAAAACCAGTCAGTATCTGGTGTGGATCAGAAAACCAGTCAGTATCTGGTGTGGATCAGAAAACCAGTCAGTATCTGGTGTGGATCAGAAAACCAGTCAGTATCTGGTGTGGATCAGAAAACCAGTCAGTATCTGGTGTGGATCAGAACACCAGTCAGTATCTGGTGTGGATCAGAAAACCAGTCAGTATCTGGTGTGGATCAGAAAACCTGTCAGTATCTGGTGTGGATCAGAAAACCAGTCAGTATCTGGTGTGGATCAGAAAACCAGTCAGTATCTGGTGTGGATCAGAAAACCAGTCAGTATCTGGTGTGGATCAGAACACCAGTCAGTATCTGGTGTGGATCAGAAAACCAGTCAGTATCTGGTGTGGATCAGAAAACCAGTCAGTATCTGGTGTGGATCAGAAAACCAGTCAGTATCTGGTGTGGATCAGAAAACCAGTCAGTATCTGGTGTGGATCAGAAAACCAGTCAGTATCTGGTGTGGATCAGACAACCAGTCAGTATCTGGTGTGGATCAGAAAACCTGTCAGTATCTGGTGTGGATCAGAAAACCAGTCAGTATCTGGTGTGGATCAGAAAACCTGTCAGTATCTGGTGTGGATCAGAAAACCAGTCAGTATCTGGTGTGGATCAGAAAACCTGTCAGTATCTGGTGTGGATCAGAAAACCAGTCAGTATCTGGTGTGGATCAGAAAACCAGTCAGTATCTGGTGTGGATCAGAAAACCAGTCAGTATCTGGTGTGGATCAGAAAACCAGTCAGTATCTGGTGTGGATCAGACAACCAGTCAGTATCTGGTGTGGATCAGAAAACCTGTCAGTATCTGGTGTGGATCAGAAAACCAGTCAGTATCTGGTGTGGATCAGAAAACCAGTCAGTATCTGGTGTGGATCAGACAACCAGTCAGTATCTGGTGTGGATCAGAAAACCAGTCAGTATCTGGTGTGACCACCGTTTGCCTCGTGCACAACTCCTTCACATAGAGTTGATCAGGCTGTTGACTGACCACCGTTTGCCTCGTGCAGCGCGACACATCTCCTTCACAGAGTTTTAAAAAAAACATGTATTTCACCTTTATTTGACCAGGTAGGCCAGTTGAGAACACCTTTATTTAACCAGGTAAGCTAGTTGAGAACAGCTTTATCTAACCAGGTAAGCTAGTTGAGAACACCTTTATTTGACCAGGTAGGCCAGTTGAGAACACCTTTATTTAACCAGGTAGGCTAGTTGAGAACACCTTTATTTAACCAGGTAGGCTAGTTGAGAACACCTTTATTTAACCAGGTAGGCTAGTTGAGAACACCTTTATTTAACCAGGTAAGCTAGTTGAGAACACCTTTATTTAACCAGGTAGGCTAGTTGAGAACACCTTTATTTAACCAGGTAGGCTAGTTGAGAACACCTTTATTTAACCAGGTAGGCTAGTTGAGAACACCTTTATTTAACCAGGTAGGCTAGTTGAGAACACCTTTATTTAACCAGGTAGGCTAGTTGAGAACACCTTTATTTAACCAGGTAGGCTAGTTGAGAACACCTTTATTTAACCAGGTAGGCCAGTTGAGAACACCTTTATTTAACCAGGTAGGCTAGTTGAGAACACCTTTATTTAACCAGGTAGGCTAGTTGAGAACACCTTTATTTAACCAGGTAGGCTAGTTGAGAACACCTTTATTTAACCAGGTAGGCAAGTTGAGAACACCTTTATTTAACCAGGTAGTTGAGAACACCTTTATTTAACCAGGTAGGCTAGTTGAGAACACCTTTATTTAACCAGGTAGGCCAGTTGAGAACACCTTTATTTAACCAGGTAGGCAAGTTGAGAACACCTTTATTTAACCAGGTAGGCTAGTTGAGAACAGGCCAGTTGAGAACACCTTTATTTAACCAGGTAAGCTAGTTGAGAACACCTTTATTTAACCAGGTAGGCTAGTTGAGAACACCTTTATTTAACCAGGTAGGCTAGTTGAGAACACCTTTATTTAACCAGGTAGGCTAGTTGAGAACACCTTTATTTAACCAGGTAGGCTAGTTGAGAACACCTTTATTTAACCAGGTAGGCTAGTTGAGAACACCTTTATTTAACCAGGTCGGCCAGTTGAGAACACCTTTATTTAACCAGGTAGGCAAGTTGAGAACACCTTTATTTAACCAGGTCGGCCAGTTGAGAACACCTTTATTTAACCAGGTAAGCTAGTTGAGAACACCTTTATTTAACCAGGTAAGCTAGTTGAGAACACCTTTATTTAACCAGGTAAGCTAGTTGAGAACACCTTTATTTAACCAGGTAAGCTAGTTGAGAACACCTTTATTTAACCAGGTAGGCTAGTTGAGAACAACACCCTTATTTAACCAGGTAAGCTAGTTGAGAACACCTTTATTTAACCAGGTAGTTGAGAACACCTTTATTTAACCTAGTTGAGAACACCTTTATTTAACCAGGTAAGCAGTTGAGAACACCTTTATTTAACCAGGTAAGCTAGTTGAGAACACCTTTATTTAACCAGGTAGGCTAGTTGAGAACACCTTTATTTAACCAGGTAAGCCAGTTGAGAACACCTTTATTTAACCAGGTAGGCTAGTTGAGAACACCTTTATTTAACCAGGTAAGCTAGTTGAGAACACCTTTATTTAACCAGGTAAGCTAGTTGAGAACACCTTTATTTAACCTTTATTTAACCAGGTAAGCTAGTTGAGAACACCTTTATTTAACCAGGTAGGCTAGTTGAGAACACCTTTATTTAACCAGGTAGGCTAGTTGAGAACACCTTTATTTAACCAGGTAAGCTAGTTGAGAACACCTTTATTTAACCAGGTAGGCTAGTTGAGAACACCTTTATTTAACCAGGTAAGCTAGTTGAGAACACCTTTATTTAACCAGGTAGGCCAGTTGAGAACACCTTTATTTAACCAGGTAGGCTAGTTGAGAACACCTTTATTTAACCAGGTAAGCTAGTTGAGAACACCTTTATTTAACCAGGTAAGCTAGTTGAGAACACCTTTATTTAACCAGGTAAGCTAGTTGAGAACACCTTTATTTAACCAGGTAAGCTAGTTGAGAACACCTTTATTTAACCAGGTAGGCTAGTTGAGAACACCTTTATTTAACCAGGTAGGCCAGTTGAGAACACCTTTATTTAACCAGGTAGGCCAGTTGAGAACACCTTTATTTAACCAGGTAGGCTAGTTGAGAACACCTTTATTTAACCAGGTAGGCCAGTTGAGAACACCTTTATTTGACCAGGTAGGCCAGTTGAGAACACCTTTATTTGACCAGGTAGGCCAGTTGAGAACACCTTTATTTAACCAGGTAGGCTAGTTGAGAACACCTTTATTTAACCAGGTAGGCTAGTTGAGAACACCTTTATTTAACCAGGTAGGCTAGTTGAGAACACCTTTATTTAACCAGGTAAGCTAGTTGAGAACAAGTTCTCATTTACAACTGCGACCTGGCCAAGATAAAGCAAAGCAGTTCGACACATACAACAACACAGAGTTACACATGGAATAAACAAAACATACCGTCAATAATACAGTAGAACAAAAGAAAACAAAAAGTCTATATACAGTGAGTGCAAATGAGGTAAGTTAAGGAAATAAATAGGCCATGGTGGCGAAGTAATTACAATATAGCAATTAAACACTGGAATGGTAGATCGGCAGAAGATGAATGTGCAGGTAGAGATACTGGGGTGCAAAGGAGCAAAGTAAATAAATAAATAAATACAGTATGGGGATGAGGTAGGTAGATAGATGGGCTGTTTACAGATGGGCTATGAACAGGTGCATTGATCTGTAAGCTGCTCTGACAGCTGGTGCTTAAAGCTAGTGAGGGAGATGTGAGTCTCCAGCTTCAGAGATTTTTTGCAATTCGTTCCAGTCATTGGCAGCAGAGAACTGGAAGGAAAGACGACCAAAGGAGGAATTGGCTTTGGGGGTGACCAGTGAGATATACCTGCTGGAGCGCGTGCTACGAGTGGGTGCTGCTATGGTGACCAGTGAGCTGAGATAAGGCGGGGCTTTACCTAGCAGAGACTTATAGATGACCTGTAGCCAGTGAGTTTGGCGACGAGTATGAAGCGAGGGCCAACCAACGAGAGTGTACAGGTTGCAGTGGTGGGTAGTATATGGGGCTTTGGTGACAAAACGGATGGCACTGTGATAGACTGCATCCAGTTTGTTGAGTAGAGTGTTGGAGGCTATTTTATAGATGACACCACCGAAGTCTAGGATCGGTAGCGTGGTCAGTTTCACGAGGGTATGTTTGGCAGCATGAGTTAATCAGGATCTCGTCATGGTATCTCTGTGCATTCAATTTACCCATAACCCCATGGGGCACTATGTTCACATCAGCAGACTGCTCGCCCACACCTTGTCTGCCATCTGCCCGGTACAGTTCAAACCCGGGATTCACCCCGGAAGAGCACATTTCTCCAGCGTGCCAGTGGCCATCGAAGGTGAGCATTTGCCCACTGAAGCCGGTTACGGCGACGAATACTCCATCCGCTGTGCCTTCAACCGGCCTCCGTCTGAGCAGACCCCCCCTGCCACCCCCGGGCTACTAACTTTAAACGCCGTGTCGCCCGCGTGCGTAGTGGCGGCTTCCCTGTTCCATCTACTGCTGCCCCCTGGACACTGTGATCACTTGGCTACATGCTGATGCCTGCTGGACTGTCCATTAATCACGGTACTCCATTCTGTTTATTTATGTTGTGTCTGTCGGCCCCAGGTGCGAACTCCGGCTCTGTGTGTAGTTAATCCGACCCTCTCTGCCTAGTCATCGCCATTTTACCTGATGTTGTTGTCTCACCTGTTGTTTTAGCTTACCTCTCCCAATTCAACACCTGTGATTACTGTATGCCTCGCTGTATGTCTCTCTCAAATGTCAATATGCCTTGTATACGGTTGTTCAGGTTAGTTATCATTGTTTTAGTTTACAATGGAGCCCCTAGTTCCACTCTTCATACCCTGATTACCTCCTCTGTCCCACCTCCCACACATGCGGTGACCTCACCCATTACAACCAGCATGTCCAGAGATAAAACCTCTCATCATCACCCAGTGCCTGGGCTTACCTCCGCTGTACCCGCACCCCACCATACCCCTGTCTGCACATTATGCCCTGAATATATTCTACCACGCCCAGAAATCTGCTCCTTTTATTCTTTGTCCCCAATGCTCTAGGCGACCAGTTTTGATAGCCTTTAGCCGCACCCTCATACTACTCCTCCTTCTCTGTTCCGCGGGTGATGTGGAGGTAAACCCAGGCCCTGCATGTCCCCAGGCACCCTCATTTGTTGACAGGTCTATACCCAAACAGATAGAACTTCTAATTTAAAAATAATCTCTCCAGAAATACGTCTCTCACTGTTGCCGCCTGCTCCAGAACCCCCTCAGCTCCCAGCTGTGCCCTGGACACCATTTGTGAATTGATCGCCCCCCATCTAGCTTCAGAGTTTGTTAGGTGACCTAAACTGGGATATGCTTAACACCCCGGCAGTCCTACAATCTAAGCTAGATGCCCTCAATCTCACACAAATCATCAAGGAACCCACCAGGTACAACCCAAAATCTGTAAACATGGGCACCCTCATAGACATTATCCTGACCAACTTGCCCTCCAAATACACCTCCGCTGTCTTCAATCAGGATCTCAGCGATCACTGCCTCATTGCCTGTATCCGCTATGGGTCCGCGGTCAAACGACCACCCCTCTTCACTGTCAAACGCTCCCCTAAAACACTTCTGCGAGCAGGCCTTTCTAATCGACCTGGCCCGGGTATCCTGGAAGGACATTGACCTCATCCCGTCAGTTGAGGATGCCTGGTCATTCTTTAAAAGTAACTTCCTCACCATTTTAGATAAGCATGCTCCGTTCAAAAAATGCAGAACCAAGAACAGATACAGCCCTTGGTTCACTCCAGACCTGACTGCCCTCGACCAGCACAAAAACATCCTGTGGCGGACTGCAATAGCATCGAATAGTCCCCGTGATATGCAACTGTTCAGGGAAGTTAGGAACCAATACACGCAGTCAGTCAGGAAAGCTAAGGCCAGCTTCTTCAAGCAGAAGTTTGCATCCTGTAGCTCCAACTCCAAAAAGTTCTGGGACACTGTATAGTCCATGGAGAACAAGAGCACCTCCTCCCAGCTACCCACTGCACTGAGGCTAGGTAACACGGTCTCCACCGATAAATCCATGATTATCGAAAACTTCAACAAGCATTTCTCAACGGCTGGCCATGCCTTCTTCCTGGCTACTCCAACCTCGGCCAACAGCTTCCGACCCATACAAATCAGCTGGGCCTGACAATCTGGAACCTCTATTTCTGAAACTATCCGCTGCCATTGTCGCAACCCCTATTACCAGCCTGTTCAACTTCTCTTTCGTATCATCTGAGATCCCCAAGGATTGGAAAGCTGCCGCAGTCATCCCCCTCTCCAAAGGGGGAGACACCCTGGACCCAAACTGTTACAGACCTATATCCATCCTGCCCTGCCTATCTAAGGTCTTCGAAAGCCAAGTCAACAAACAGATCACGGACCATCTCAAATCCCAACATTCACAAGGCCAGACAGATTACCAGGACGTGTACTCCGAGCATGCGTTGACCAACTGGCAAGTGTCTTCACGGACATTTTCAACCTCTCCCTGTCGGAGTCTGCAATACCAACATGTTTCAAGCAGACTACCATAGTCCCTGTGCCCAAGAACACCGAGGTAACCTGCATAAATTACTACCAACCCTTAGACCCATGTCTGTAGCCATAAAGTGCTTTCAAAGGCTGGTCATGGCTCACATCAACACAATTGTCCCAGAAACCTAGACACACACCAATTTGCATACCACCCCAACAGATCCACAGATGATGCAATCTCTATTGCACTCCACACTGCCTTTCCCACCTGGGCAAAAGGAACACCTACGTGAGAATGATATTCATTGACTACAGCTCAGCGTTCAACACCATAGTGCCCTCAAAGCACATCACTAAGCTAAGGACCCTGGGACTAAACACATCCCTCTGCAACTGGATCTAAAAAAAAATGGAGGTGGTGAGGGTCGCACCCAGGTGGTAAGGGTAGGTAACAACACATCCGCCATGCTGATCCTCAACACTGGGGCCCCTCAGGGGTGCGTTCTCAGACCCCTCCTGTACTCCTGTTCACCCATGATTGAGGGGCCAGGCACGACTCCAACACCATCATTAAGTTTGCTGACGACACAACAGTGGTAGGCCTGATCACCAACTACAAAGAGACAGCCTACAGGGAGGAGGTCAGAGACCTGACAGTGTGGTGCCAGGT
>NW_027039515.1:67500-71138 GCF_034236695.1 Oncorhynchus nerka
AACAAAAACCTATTTCCCATCAGGAGACTGAAAAGACAGATCACTGGGGCCAAGCTTCCCTGTCATCCAGGACCTCTATACAGGCGGTGTCAGTGGAAGGCCCTAAAAATGGTCAAAGACTACAGCCACCCCAGTCATAGACTGTTCTCTCGGGCTACTGCACGGCAAGCGGTACCGAGCGCCAAGTCTAGGTCCAAGAGGAATCTAAACAGCTTCTACCCCAAGCCATAAGACTCCTGAACAGAACAGCTAATCAAATGGCTACCCAGACTATTTGCATGACCCCTAATGAAATGGCTCCCCAGACTATTTGCATTGACCCCCCTAATGAAATGGCTCCCCAGACTATTTCACTTGACCTCCTTTTTGCATTGACCCCCCTAATGAAATGGCTCCCCAGACTATTTGCATTGACCCCCCTAATGAAATGGCTCCCAGACTATTTGCATTGACATCCCCCTAATGAAATGGCTCCCAGACTATTTGCATTGACCCCCTCCTAATGAAATGGCTACCCAGACTATTTGCATTGACCCCCTCCCCTAATGAAATGGCTACCCAGACTATTTGCATTGACCCCTCCCTAATGAAATGGCTACCCAGACTATTTGCATTGACCCCCCCTAATGAAATGGCTCCCCAGACTATTTGCATTGGCCCCCCTAATGAAATGGCTCCCCAGACTATTTGCATTGGCCCCCCTAATGAAATGGCTACCCAGACTATTTGCATTGATCCCCTAATGAAATGGCTCCCCAGACTAATTGCATTGACCCCCTCCCCTAATGAAATGGCTCCCAGACTATTTGACCCTCCCTAATGAAATGGCCCCAGACTATTTGCCCCCTCCCTAATGAAATGGCTCCCCAGACTATTTGCATTGACCCCCTCTCAGACTAATGCATTGACTTCAATGCTCCCCAGACTATTTGCATTGACCCCTCCCCCTAATGAAATGGCTCCCCAGACTATTTGCATTGACCCTCCCTAATGAAATGGCTCCCAGACTATTTGCATTGACTCTAATGAAATGGCTCCCCAGACTATTTGCCCCCCTAATGAAATGGCTCCCCAGACTATTGCATTGACCCCTCCCTTTTACACCGCGGCTACTCTCTGTTGTCATCATCTATGCACAGTCACTTTAATAACTCTACCTACATGTACATATTACCTCAACTAACCAGTGACCCCACATTGACTCTGTACCGGTACCCCTGTATATAGCCCCCACATTGACTCTGTACCGGTACCCCCTGTATATAGCCTCCACATTGACTCTGTACCGGTACCCCTGGCCCCACATTGACTCTCCACAGCCTCTCCACATTGACTCTGTACCGTAACACCTGTATATAGCCTCCACATTGACCCCTGTATATAGTCTCTACATTGACTCACCTACCCCCTGTATATAGCCTCCACATTGACTCTGTACCGTAACACCCTGTATATAGCCTCCACATTGACTCTGTGCCCACATATATATAGCCTCCACGTTGACTCTGTACCGTAACACTCTGTATATAGCCTCCACATTGACTCTGTGCCAACACTTTCTGTATATAGCCCCACATTGACTCTACCGCAACACTCTGTATATAGCCCCCCACATTGACTCTGTACCGTTACCCCCTGTATATAGCCTCCACATTGACTCTGTACCGGTACCCCTGTATATAGCCTCCACATTGACTCTGTACGGTACCCCTGTATATAGCCTCCACATTGACTCTGTACCGGTACCCCCTGTATAATAGCCTCCACATTGACTCTGTACCTTAATACCCTGTATATAGCCTCCACATGACTCTGTACCGGTACCCCCTGTATATAGCCTCCACATTGACTCTGTACCCCCTGTATATAGCCTCCACATTGACTCTGTACCGTAACACCCTGTATATAGCCTCCACATTGACTCTGTACCGTAACACCCTGTATATAGCCTCCACATTGACTCTGTACCCCCTGTATATAGCCTCCACATTGACTCTGTACCGTAACACTCTGTATATAGCCTCCACATTGACTCTGTACCGTAACACTCTGTATATAGCCTCCACATTGACTCTGTACCGTAACACTCTGTATATAGCCTCCACATTGACTCTGTACCCCCTGTATATAGCATTGACTCTCCCGTAACACTGCCTCCACATTGACTCTGTACTGGTAACCCCTGTATATAGCCTCCACATTGACTCTGTACCCTGTATATAGCCTCCACATTGACTCTGTGCAGTTACCCCCTGTATATAGCCTCCCGGTGACTCATTGACTCTGGGCTCATGTGCCGTAACACTCTGTATATAGCCTCCACATTGACTCTGTGCCCCGTAACTGTGCCTCTGTATATAGCCTCCCATTGACTCTGTACCGTAACACTCTGTATATAGCCTCCACGATTGACTCTGTACCCCCTGTATATAGCCTCCACATTGACTCTGTACGGTACCCCTGTATAGCCTCCACATTGACTCTGTACCCCTCTGTATATAGTCTCGTTATTGTTATTTACTGCTGCTCTTTAATTACCTTCAGACAAACTGGCGTAAATAGAAACCACTTCCATTTGAGGACACAAATGTTGACAGCTGCTCCATACAGATTGAAAAAGAAAATGGGAAGATATTTTCGATGTGCCAATTCCATGTGTTTATGAACTGGTACAAAGAAAACACTTGATACAACACTTCTTCCATTTAAATTATATAAAATTCTCAGCAAAAAAAGCGTCCCTTTTTCAGGACCCTGTCTTTCAAAGATCATCGTAATTTGGATTTTTACAAATTAAGATCTGGAAGTTAAAGGGTTTAAACACTGTTTCCTTAGGACACTAAGAGGCCTTTCTACTGACTCTGTTCAATAGACACCTAAACAATGAATGAACATGCACCTCTGGAACGGTCATTAGACACTAACAGCTTACAGACGGCAGGCAATTAAGGTCACAGTTATTAAAACTTAGGACACTAAAGAGGCCTTTCTACTGACTCTGGAAAAACACCAAAGGAAAGATGCCCAGGGTCCTGTAATGCGTGAACATGCCTTAGGCATGCTGCAAGGAGGCATGAGGACTGCAGCTGTGGCCAGGAGACAGGATGGACAGCTGATCGTCTTCATAGTGGCTGACCACGTGTAACAACACCTGAACAGGATCAGTACATCCGAACATCACACCTGTGGGACAGGTACAGGATGGCAACAACAACTGCCCGAGTTACACCAGGAATGCACAATCCCTCCATCAGTGCTCAGACTGTCCGTAATAGGCTGAGAGAGGCTGGACTGAGGGCTTGTAGGCCTGTTGTAAGGCAGGTCCTCACCAGCAACAATGTTGTCTATGGGCACAAACCCGTCGTCACTGGACCAGACAGGACAGGCAAAAAGTGACTAACGAGACGCGGTTTAGTGTCTCACCGGGGGTGATGGTCGGATTCGTGATTAGCGTCGAAGGAATAAGTGTTACACCGAGGCCTGTACTCTGGAGTGGGATCGATATGGAGGTGGAGGATCCGTCATGGTCTGGGGCGGTGAGTCACAGCATCATCGGACTGAGCTGGTTGATCGATTTGGAGGTGGAGGATCCGTCATGGTCTGGGGCGGTGAGTCACAGCATCATCGGACTGGAGCTG
>NW_027039516.1:0-27500 GCF_034236695.1 Oncorhynchus nerka
AGACAGACTGTAATGATTGTCGTCTTCCTCTTCTGAGGGAGGAGTAGGAAGGATCGACCAATATGCAACGCAGTGGCATTGTTCATGATCTTATAATTACACTGAACACGAGAACAAAAATAACAAAAACGGAACAAACGGAAACAGCCCTGTCTGGTACAGAGACAGAAACAGCCCTGTCTGGTACAGAGACAGAAACAGCCCTGTCTGGTACAGAGACAGAAACAGCCCTGTCTGGTACAGAGACAGAAACAGTCCTGTCTGGTACAGAAACAGAAACAGCCCTGTCTGGTACAGAGACAGAAACAGCCCTGTCTGGTACAGAGACAGAAACAGCCCTGTCTGGTACAGAGACAGAAACAGCCCTGTCTGGTACAGAGACAGAAACAGTCCTGTCTGGTACAGAAACAGCCCTGTCTGGTACAGAGACAGAAACAGTCCTGTCTGGACAGAAACAGCCCTGTCTGGTACAGAGACAGAAACAGCCCTGTCTGGTACAGAGACAGAAACAGCCCTGTCTGGTACAGAGACAGAAACAGTCCTGTCTGGTACAGAGACAGAAACAGCCCTGTCTGGTACAGAGACAGAAACAGTCCTGTCTGGTACAGAAACAGCCCTGTCTGGTACAGAGACAGAAACAGTCCTGTCTGGTACAGAGACAGAAACAGCCCTGTCTGGTACAGAGACAGAAACAGCCTGTCTGGTACATAGACAGAAACAGCCCTGTCTGGTACAGAGACAGAAACAGCCCTGTCTGGTACAGAGACAGAAACAGCCCTGTCTGGTACAGAGACAGAAACAGCTCTGTCTGGTACAGAGACAGAAACAGTCCTGTCTGGTACAGAGACAGAAACAGCCCTGTCTGGTACAGAGACAGAAACAGCCCTGTCTGGTACAGAGACAGAAACAGCCCTGTCTGGTACAGAGACAGAAACAGTCCTGTCTGGTACAGAAACAGCCCTGTCTGGTACAGAGACAGAAACAGTCCTGTCTGGTACAGAAACAGCCCTGTCTGGTACAGAGACAGAAACAGTCCTGTCTGGTACAGAGACAGAAACAGCCCTGTCTGGTACAGAGACAGAAACAGCCCTGTCTGGTACAGAGACAGAAACAGCCCTGTCTGGTACAGAGACAGAAACAGCCCTGTCTGGTACAGAGACAGAAACAGCCCTGTCTGGTACAGAGACAGTCCTGTCTGGTACAGAGACAGAAACAGCCCTGTCTGGTACAGAGACAGAGACAGTCCTGTCTGGTACAGAGACAGAGACAGTCCTGTCTGGTACAGAGACAGAAACAGTCCTGTCTGGTACAGAGACAGAAACAGCCCTGTCTGGTACAGAGACAGTCCTGTCTGGTACAGAGACAGAGACAGTCCTGTCTGGTACAGAGACAGAAACAGTCCTGTCTGGTACAGAGACAGAAACAGTCCTGTCTGGTACAGAGACAGAGACAGTCCTGTCTGGTACAGAGACAGAAACAGTCCTGTCTGGTACAGAGACAGAAACAGCCCTGTCTGGTACAGAGACAGTCCTGTCTGGTACAGAGACAGAGACAGTCCTGTCTGGTACAGAGACAGAAACAGTCCTGTCTGGTACAGAGACAGAAACAGTCCTGTCTGGTACAGAGACAGAAAACAACTACCCACAACTCAAGGCTGAAAACAGGATGCCTAAGTATGGTTCTCAATCAGAGACAACGATTGACAGCTGCCTCTGATTGGGAACCATACCAGGCCAAACACATAGAAATACAAACATAGAATGCCCACCCCAACTCACACCCTGACCAACCTATATAGAGACATAAAAAAGGAGCCATGGTCAGAACGTGACACAGACAGAAGACTAGTTAATGTTTCACTACAACAACAGTAATATACAGACAGACAGAAGACTAGTTAATGTTTCACTACAACAACAGTAATATACAGACAGACAGAAGACTAGTTAATGGTTCATTACAACAACAACAACAGTAATATACAGACAGACAGAAGACTAGTTAATGTTTCACTACAACAACAGTAATATACAGACAGAAGACTAGTTAATGTTTCACTACAACAGTAATATACAGACAGACAGAAGACTAGTTAATGGTTCATTACAACAACAGTAATATACAGACAGACAGAAGACTAGTTAATGTTTCACTACAACAACAACAGTAATATACAGACAGACAGAAGACTAGTTAATGTTTCACTACAACAACAGTAATATACAGACAGACAGAAGACTAGTTAATGTTTCACTACAACAACAGTAATATACAGACAGACAGAAGACTAGTTATGTTTCATTACAACAACAGTAATATACAGACAGACAGAAGACTAGTTAATGTTTCACTACAACAACAGTAATATACAGACAGACAGAAGACTAGTTAATGTTTCACTACAACAACAGTAATATACAGACAGACAGAAGACTAGTTAATGTTTCACTACAACAACAGTAATATACAGACAGACAGAAGACTAGTTAATGGTTCACTACAACAACAACAACAGTAATATACAGACAGACAGAAGACTAGTTAATGTTTCACTACAACAACAGTAATATACAGACAGACAGAAGACTAGTTAATGTTTCATTACAACAACAACAACAGTAATATACAGACAGACAGAAGACTAGTTAATGTTTCACTACAACAACAGTAATATACAGACAGACAGAAGACTAGTTAATGGTTCATTACAACAACAGTAATATACAGACAGACAGAAGACTAGTTATGTTTCATTACAACAACAGTAATATACAGACAGACAGAAGACTAGTTAATGGTTCATTACAACAACAGTAATATACAGACAGACAGAAGACTAGTTAATGTTTCATTACAACAACAGTAATATACAGACAGACAGAAGACTAGTTAATGTTTCATTACAACAACAGTAATATACAGACAGACAGAAGACTAGTTAATGTTTCACTACAACAACAGTAATATACAGACAGACAGAAGACTAGTTAATGTTTCACTACAACAACAGTAATATACAGACAGACAGAAGACTAGTTAATGTTTCACTACAACAACAACAACAGTAATATACAGACAGACAGAAGACTAGTTAATGTTTCACTACAACAACAACAACAGTAATATACAGACAGACAGAAGACTAGTTATGTTTCATTACAACAACAGTAATATACAGACAGACAGAAGACTAGTTAATGTTTCACTACAACAACAGTAATATACAGACAGACAGAAGACTAGTTAATGTTTCACTACAACAACAACAGTAATATACAGACAGACAGAAGACTAGTTATGTTTCATTACAACAACAGTAATATACAGACAGACAGAAGACTAGTTAATGGTTCATTACAACAACAGTAATATACAGACAGACAGAAGACTAGTTAATGTTTCACTACAACAACAGTAATATACAGACAGACAGAAGACTAGTTATGTTTCATTACAACAACAGTAATATACAGACAGACAGAAGACTAGTTAATGTTTCACTACAACAACAGTAATATACAGACAGACAGAAGACTAGTTAATGGTTCATTACAACAACAGTAATATACAGACAGACAGAAGACTAGTTAATGTTTCACTACAACAACAGTAATATACAGACAGACAGAAGACTAGTTAATGTTTCACTACAACAACAGTAATATACAGACAGACAGAAGACTAGTTAATGTTTCACTACAACAACAGTAAAATACAGACAGACAGAAGACTAGTTAATGTTTCACTACAACAACAGTAATATACAGACAGACAGAAGACTAGTTAATGTTTCACTACAACAACAACAACAGTAATATACAGACAGACAGAAGACTAGTTAATGTTTCACTACAACAGTAATATACAGACAGACAGAAGACTAGTTAATGTTTCATTACAACAACAGTAATATACAGACAGACAGAAGACTAGTTAATGTTTCACTACAACAGTAATATACAGACAGACAGAAGACTAGTTAATGTTTCATTACAACAACAGTAATATACAGACAGACAGAAGACTAGTTAATGTTTCATTACAACAACAGTAATATACAGACAGACAGAAGACTAGTTAATGTTTCACTACAACAACAACAGTAATATACAGACAGACAGAAGACTAGTTAATGTTTCACTGCAACAACAGTAATATACAGACAGACAGAAGACTAGTTAATGTTTCACTACAACAACAGTAATATACAGACAGACAGAAGACTAGTTAATGTTTCACTACAACAACAACAACAGTAATATACAGACAGACAGAAGACTAGTTAATGTTTCACTACAACAACAACAACAGTAATATACAGACAGACAGAAGACTAGTTAATGTTTCACTACAACAACAGTAATATACAGACAGACAGAAGACTAGTTAATGTTTCACTACAACAACAGTAATATACAGACAGACAGAAGACTAGTTAATGTTTCATTACAACAACAGTAATATACAGACAGACAGAAGACTAGTTAATGGTTCATTACAACAACAGTAATATACAGACAGACAGAAGACTAGTTAATGTTTCACTACAACAACAACAACAGTAATATACAGACAGACAGAAGACTAGTTAATGTTTCACTACAACAACAGTAATATACAGACAGACAGAAGACTAGTTAATGTTTCACTACAACAACAGTAATATACAGACAGAGGACTAGTTAATGGTTCATTACAACAACAGTAATATACAGACAGACAGAAGACTAGTTAATGTTTCACTACAACAACAACAGTAATATACAGACAGACAGAAGACTAGTTATGTTTCATTACAACAACAGTAATATACAGACAGACAGAAGACTAGTTAATGGTTCATTACAACAACAGTAATATACAGACAGACAGAAGACTAGTTAATGTTTCACTACAACAACAACAACAGTAATATACAGACAGACAGAAGACTAGTTAATGTTTCACTACAACAACAGTAATATAGAGACAGACAGAAGACTAGTTAATGTTTCACTACAACAGTAATATACAGACAAGACAGAAGACTAGTTAATGGTTCACTACAACAACAGTAATATACAGACAGACAGAAGACTAGTTATGTTTCATTACAACAACAACAACAGTAATATACAGACAGACAGAAGACTAGTTAATGTTTCATTACAACAACAGTAATATACAGACAGACAGAAGACTAGTTAATGTTTCACTACAACAACAGTAATATACAGACAAGACAGAAGACTAGTTAATGGTTCACTACAACAACAGTAATATACAGACAGACAGAAGACTAGTTAATGTTTCACTACAACAACAGTAATATACAGACAGACAGAAGACTAGTTAATGGTTCACTACAACAACAACAACAGTAATATACAGACAGACAGAAGACTAGTTAATGTTTCATTACAACAACAGTAATATACAGACAGACAGAAGACTAGTTAATGTTTCACTACAACAACAGTAATATACAGACAGAAGACTAGTTAATGTTTCACTACAACAACAGTAATATACAGACAGACAGAAGACTAGTTAATGGTTCATTACAACAACAACAACAACAGTAATATACAGACAGACAGAAGACTAGTTAATGTTTCACTACAACAACAGTAATATACAGACAGACAGAAGACTAGTTAATGTTTCACTACAACAACAACAACAGTAATATACAGACAGACAGAGGACTAGTTAATGTTTCATTACAACAACAGTAATATACAGACAGACAGAAGACTAGTTAATGGTTCACTACAACAACAGTAATATACAGACAGACAGAAGACTAGTTAATGTTTCACTACAACAACAACAACAGTAATATACAGACAGACAGAAGACTAGTTAATGTTTCACTACAACAACAGTAATATACAGACAGACAGAAGACTAGTTATGTTTCATTACAACAACAGTAATATACAGACAGACAGAAGACTAGTTATGTTTCATTACAACAACAGTAATATACAGACAGACAGAAGACTAGTTAATGTTTCACTACAACAACAACAACAGTAATATACAGACAGACAGAAGACTAGTTAATGTTTCATTACAACAACAGTAATATACAGACAGACAGAAGACTAGTTAATGTTTCACTACAACAACAGTAATATACAGACAGACAGAAGACTAGTTATGTTTCATTACAACAACAGTAATATACAGACAGACAGAAGACTAGTTAATGGTTCATTACAACAACAGTAATATACAGACAGACAGAAGACTAGTTAATGTTTCACTACAACAACAGTAATATACAGACAGACAGAAGACTAGTTAATGTTTCACTACAACAACAGTAATATACAGACAGACAGAAGACTAGTTATGTTTCATTACAACAACAGTAATATACAGACAGACAGAAGACTAGTTAATGGTTCACTACAACAACAGTAATATACAGACAGACAGAAGACTAGTTAATGTTTCACTACAACAACAGTAATATACAGACAGACAGAAGACTAGTTATGTTTCACTACAACAACAGTAATATACAGACAGACAGAAGACTAGTTAATGGTTCACTACAACAACAACAACAGTAATATACAGACAGACAGAAGACTAGTTAATGTTTCACTACAACAACAGTAATATACAGACAGACAGAAGACTAGTTAATGTTTCATTACAACAACAGTAATATACAGACAGACAGAAGACTAGTTAATGTTTCACTACAACAACAGTAATATACAGACAGACAGAAGACTAGTTAATGTTTCACTACAACAACAGTAATATACAGACAGACAGAAGACTAGTTAATGTTTCACTACAACAACAGTAATATACAGACAGACAGAAGACTAGTTAATGTTTCACTACAACAACAGTAATATACAGACAGACAGAAGACTAGTTAATGTTTCATTACAACAACAGTAATATACAGACAGACAGAAGACTAGTTAATGTTTCATTACAACAACAGTAATATACAGACAGACAGAAGACTAGTTAATGTTTCACTACAACAACAGTAATATACAGACAGACAGAAGACTAGTTAATGTTTCACTACAACAACAACAGTAATATACAGACAGACAGAAGACTAGTTAATGTTTCACTACAACAACAGTAATATACAGACAGACAGAAGACTAGTTATGTTTCATTACAACAACAGTAATATACAGACAGACAGAAGACTAGTTAATGTTTCACTACAACAACAACAGTAATATACAGACAGACAGAATACTAGTTATGTTTCATTACAACAACAGTAATATACAGACAGACAGAAGACTAGTTAATGGTTCATTACAACAACAGTAATATACAGACAGACAGAAGACTAGTTAATGTTTCACTACAACAACAGTAATATACAGACAGACAGAAGACTAGTTATGTTTCATTACAACAACAGTAATATACAGACAGACAGAAGACTAGTTAATGTTTCATTACAACAACAGTAATATACAGACAGACAGAAGACTAGTTAATGGTTCATTACAACAACAGTAATATACAGACAGACAGAAGACTAGTTAATGTTTCACTACAACAACAGTAATATACAGACAGACAGAAGACTAGTTAATGTTTCATTACAACAACAGTAATATACAGACAGACAGAAGACTAGTTAATGTTTCACTACAACAACAGTAATATACAGACAGACAGAAGACTAGTTAATGTTTCACTACAACAACAACAACAGTAATATACAGACAGACAGAAGACTAGTTAATGTTTCACTACAACAACAGTAATATACAGACAGACAGAAGACTAGTTAATGTTTCACTACAACAACAGTAATATACAGACAGACAGAAGACTAGTTAATGTTTCACTACAACAACAACAACAGTAATATACAGACAGACAGAAGACTAGTTAATGTTTCACTACAACAACAGTAATATACAGACAGACAGAAGACTAGTTATGTTTCATTACAACAACAGTAATATACAGACAGACAGAAGACTAGTTAATGTTTCACTACAACAACAGTAATATACAGACAGACAGAAGACTAGTTATGTTTCATTACAACAACAGTAATATACAGACAGACAGAAGACTAGTTAATGTTTCACTACAACAACAGTAATATACAGACAGACAGAAGACTAGTTAATGGTTCATTACAACAACAGTAATATACAGACAGACAGAAGACTAGTTAATGTTTCACTACAACAACAGTAATATACAGACAGACAGAAGACTAGTTAATGTTTCACTACAACAACAACAACAGTAATATACAGACAGACAGAAGACTAGTTAATGTTTCACTACAACAACAGTAATATACAGACAGACAGAAGACTAGTTAATGTTTCATTACAACAACAGTAATATACAGACAGACAGAAGACTAGTTAATGTTTCACTACAACAACAGTAATATACAGACAGACAGAAGACTAGTTAATGGTTCATTACAACAACAGTAATATACAGACAGACAGAAGACTAGTTAATGTTTCACTACAACAACAACAACAACAACAGTAATATACAGACAGACAGAAGACTAGTTAATGTTTCACTACAACAACAACAACAGTAATATACAGACAGACAGAAGACTAGTTAATGTTTCACTACAACAACAGTAATATACAGACAGACAGAAGACTAGTTAATGTTTCATTACAACAACAGTAATATACAGACAGACAGAAGACTAGTTAATGTTTCACTACAACAGTAATATACAGACAGACAGAAGACTAGTTAATGTTTCACTACAACAGTAATATACAGACAGACAGAAGACTAGTTAATGTTTCACTACAACAACAGTAATATACAGACAGACAGAAGACTAGTTAATGTTTCACTACAACAACAACAACAGTAATATACAGACAGACAGAGGACTAGTTAATGTTTCATTACAACAACAGTAATATACAGACAGACAGAAGACTAGTTAATGTTTCACTACAACAACAGTAATATACAGACAGAAGACTAGTTAATGTTTCACTACAACAACAGTAATATACAGACAGACAGAAGACTAGTTAATGTTTCACTACAACAACAGTAATATACAGACAGACAGAAGACTAGTTAATGTTTCATTACAACAACAGTAATATACAGACAGACAGAAGACTAGTTAATGGTTCACTACAACAACAGTAATATACAGACAGACAGAGGACTAGTTAATGTTTCATTACAACAACAGTAATATACAGACAGACAGAAGACTAGTTAATGTTTCACTACAACAACAGTAATATACAGACAGACAGAAGACTAGTTAATGTTTCACTACAACAACAGTAATATACAGACAGACAGAAGACTAGTTAATGTTTCACTACAACAACAACAACAGTAATATACAGACAGACAGAAGACTAGTTAATGTTTCACTACAACAACAGTAATATACAGACAGACAGAAGACTAGTTAATGTTTCACTACAACAACAACAACAGTAATATACAGATAGACAGAAGACTAGTTAATGGTTCATTACAACAACAGTAATATACAGACAGACAGAAGACTAGTTAATGTTTCATTACAACAACAGTAATATACAGACAGACAGAAGACTAGTTAATGTTTCATTACAACAACAGTAATATACAGACAGACAGAAGACTAGTTAATGGTTCATTACAACAACAGTAATATACAGATAGACAGAAGACTAGTTAATGGTTCATTACAACAACAGTAATATACAGATAGACAGAAGACTAGTTAATGGTTCATTACAACAACAGTAATATACAGACAGACAGAAGACTAGTTAATGTTTCATTACAACAACAGTAATATACAGACAGACAGAAGACTAGTTAATGTTTCACTAAAACAACAGTAATATACAGACAGACAGAAGACTAGTTAATGTTTCACTACAACAACAGTAATATACAGACAGACAGAAGACTAGTTAATGGTTCATTACAACAACAGTAATATACAGATAGACAGAAGACTAGTTAATGGTTCATTACAACAACAGTAATATACAGATAGACAGAAGACTAGTTATGTTTCATTACAACAACAGTAATATACAGACAGAGGACTAGTTAATGTTTCACTACAACAACAGTAATATACAGACAGACAGAAGACTAGTTAATGTTTCACTACAACAACAACAACAGTAATATACAGACAGACAGAAGACTAGTTAATGTTTCACTACAACAACAGTAATATACAGACAGACAGAAGACTAGTTAATGGTTCATTACAACAACAACAGTAATATACAGACAGACAGAAGACTAGTTAATGTTTCATTACAACAACAGTAATATACAGACAGACAGAAGACTAGTTAATGTTTCACTACAACAACAGTAATATACAGACAGACAGAAGACTAGTTAATGGTTCATTACAACAACAGTAATATACAGACAGACAGAAGACTAGTTAATGTTTCACTACAACAACAGTAATATACAGACAGACAGAAGACTAGTTAATGTTTCACTACAACAACAGTAATATACAGACAGACAGAAGACTAGTTAATGGTTCATTACAACAACAGTAATATACAGACAGACAGAAGACTAGTTAATGGTTCACTACAACAACAGTAATATACAGACAGACAGAAGACTGTAGTTATATTTTCCTCTCAGGTTTTAATTTAAGAGCTTTGATAGGACAGGAACTCTTTCTGAGAGAAATATTTCCATTTTACAATCAAACACTTTTGCAAAGCAATTCATGGCCAAAAATGTGCCCTGATCGTTACTTGACACACCGCCATGTGTGTTTTTGGTGGGGCTATGAACGATAATAATTACCACGGTTGCACGGCAACAAACAGCAGAAGAACCGATGACATCACATCTGCTCCGTCGGGCAGAAATGTTCAATTTAAAAATAAAAAAAAGTTATTATTTCCAAAAATCTTAAAGAAATTCAAAGACCTTCAACAGAAGTAATCAAAGTCTGTTAATGACTCATCATTTGAGTTCTGTAGAAGGTCGGGCTAGCTGAAGAGGAGGACTATGCCATCTAACTATCTTCCTGCAATCTGCAAATCACACTAATGACTCGTACCTTTAACTGGTACGTTTGTTGTTGTCGTTGTTGATGATGATAACATGTCAAAACGTTGGCTTTGTGTCACACAACGTTTTTGCTTTACAACTGGCAAAACAACAGTATCTCTGAAACATGCTAATCAGAGGTAGCTTTATGGTGCTGTGGTAAACACTGTCAACACCCAGCTACATGCTAATCAGAGGTAGCTTTATGGTGCTGTGATAAACACTGTCAACACCCAGCTACATGCTAATCAGAGGTAGCTTTATGGTGGTAAACACTGCCAACACCCAGCTACATGCTAATCAGAGGTAGCTTTATGGTGCTGTGGTAAACACTGTCAACACCCAGCTACATGCTAGTCAGAGGTAGCTTTATGGTGCTGTGGTAAACACTGTCAACACCCAGGTACATGCTAATCAGAGGTAGCTTTATGGTGCTGTGGTAAACACTGTCAACACCCAGCTACATGCTAATCAGAGGTAGATTTATGGTGCTGTGGTAAACACTGTCAACACCCAGCTACATGCTAATCAGAGGTATCTTTATGGTGATGTGGTAAACACTGTCAACACCCAGCTACATGCTAATCAGAGGTAGCTTTATGGTGATGTGGTAAACACTGTCAACACCCAGCTACATGCTAATCAGAGGTAGCTTTATGGTGATGTGGTAAACACTGTCAACACCCAGCTACATGCTAATCAGAGGTAGCTTTATGGTGCTGTGGTAAACACTGTCAACACCCAGCTACATGCTAATCAGAGGTAGCTTTATGGTGCTGTGATAAACACTGTCAACACCCAGCTACATGCTAATCAGAGGTAGCTTTATGGTGGTAAACACTGTCAACACCCAGCTACATGCTAATCAGAGGTAGCTTTATGGTGGTAAACACTGTCAACACCCAGCTACATGCTAATCAGAGGTACCTTTATGGTGGTAAACACTGTCAACACCCAGCTACATGCTAATCAGAGGTAGCTTTATGGTGCTGTGGTAAACACTGTCAACACCCAGCTACATGCTAATCAGAGGTAGCTTTATGGTGCTGTGGTAAACACTGTCAACACCCAGGTACATGCTAATCAGAGGTAGCTTTATGGTGCTGTGGTAAACACTGTCAACACCCAGCTACATGCTAATCAGAGGTAGATTTATGGTGCTGTGGTAAACACTGTCAACACCCAGCTACATGCTAATCAGAGGTATCTTTATGGTGATGTGGTAAACACTGTCAACACCCAGCTACATGCTAATCAGAGGTAGCTTTATGGTGATGTGGTAAACACTGTCAACACCCAGCTACATGCTAATCAGAGGTAGCTTTATGGTGCTGTGGTAAACACTGTCAACACCCAGCTACATGCTAATCAGAGGTAGATTTATGGTGCTGTGGAAAACACTGTCAACACCCAGCTACATGCTAATCAGAGGTATCTTTATGGTGATGTGGTAAACACTGTCAACACCCAGCTACATGCTAATCAGAGGTAGCTTTATGGTGATGTGGTAAACACTGTCAACACCCAGCTACATGCTAATCAGAGGTAGCTTTATGGTGCTGTGGTAAACACTGTCAACACCCAGCTACATGCTAATCAGAGGTAGCTTTATGGTGATGTGGTAAACACTGGCAACACCCAGCTACATGCTAATCAGAGATAGTGTTAACCACAGCGCCATAAAGCTATCAACACCCAGCTACATGCTAATCAGAGGTAGCTTTATGGTGATAAACACTGGCAACACCCAGCTACATGCTAATCAGAGGTAGCTTTATGGTGGAAAACACTGGCAACACCCAGCTACAAGCTAATCAGAGGTAGCTTTATGGTGCTGTGGTAAACACTGTCAACACCCAGCTACATGCTAATCAGAGGTAGCTTTATGGTGCTGTGGTAAACACTGTCAACACCCAGCTACAAGCTAATCAGAGGTAGCTTTATGGTGCTGTGGTAAACACTGTCAACACCCAGCTACAAGCTAATCAGAGGTAGCTTTATGGTGCTATGGAAAACACTGGCAACACCCAGCTACAAGCTAATCAGAGGTAGCTTTATGGTGCTATGGAAAACACTGACAACACCCAGCTACATGCTAATCAGAGGTAGCTTTATGGTGCTATGGAAAACACTGGCAACACCCAGCTACATGCTAATCAGAGGTAGCTTTATGGTGCTGTGGTAAACACTGTCAACACCCAGCTACATGCTAATCAGAGGTAGCTTTATGGTGCTGTGGTAAACACTGACAACACCCAGGTACATGCTAATCAGAGGTAGCTTTATGGTGCTGTGGTAAACACTGTCAACACCCAGCTACATGCTAATCAGAGGTAGCTTTATGGTGCTGTGGTAAACACTGTCAACACCCAGCTACATGCTAATCAGAGGTAGATTTATGGTGCTGTGGAAAACACTGTCAACACCCAGCTACATGCTAATCAGAGGTATCTTTATGGTGATGTGGTAAACACTGTCAACACCCAGCTACATGCTAATCAGAGGTAGCTTTATGGTGATGTGGTAAACACTGTCAACACCCAGCTACATGCTAATCAGAGGTAGCTTTATGGTGCTGTGGTAAACACTGTCAACACCCAGCTACATGCTAATCAGAGGTAGATTTATGGTGCTGTGGAAAACACTGTCAACACCCAGCTACATGCTAATCAGAGGTAGCTTTATGGTGATGTGGTAAACACTGGCAACACCCAGCTACATGCTAATCAGAGATAGTGTTAACCACAGCGCCATAAAGCTATCAACACCCAGCTACATGCTAATCAGAGGTAGCTTTATGGTGATAAACACTGGCAACACCCAGCTACATGCTAATCAGAGGTAGCTTTATAGTGGAAAACACTGTCAACACCCAGCTACAAGCTAATCAGAGGTAGCTTTATGGTGCTGTGGTAAACACTGTCAACACCCAGCTACATGCTAATCAGAGGTAGCTTTATGGTGCTGTGGTAAACACTGTCAACACCCAGCTACAAGCTAATCAGAGGTAGCTTTATGGTGCTGTGGTAAACACTGTCAACACCCAGCTACAAGCTAATCAGAGGTAGCTTTATCGTGCTATGGAAAACACTGGCAACACCCAGCTACAAGCTAATCAGAGGTAGCTTTATGGTGCTATGGAAAACACTGACAACACCCAGCTACATGCTAATCAGAGGTAGCTTTATGGTGCTATGGAAAACACTGGCAACACCCAGCTACATGCTAATCAGAGGTAGCTTTATGGTGCTGTGGTAAACACTGTCAACACCCAGCTACATGCTAATCAGAGGTAGCTTTATGGTGCTGTGGTAAACACTGTCAACACCCAGGTACATGCTAATCAGAGGTAGCTTTATGGTGCTGTGGTAAACACTGTCAACACCCAGATACATGCTAATCAGAGGTAGATTTATGGTGCTGTGGTAAACACTGTCAACACCCAGCTACATGCTAATCAGAGGTATCTTTATGGTGATGTGGTAAACACTGTCAACACCCAGCTACATGCTAATCAGAGGTAGCTTTATGGTGATGTGGTAAACACTGTCAACACCCAGCTACATGCTAATCAGAGGTAGCTTTATGGTGCTGTGGTAAACACTGTCAACACCCAGCTACATGCTAATCAGAGGTAGATTTATGGTGCTGTGGAAAACACTGTCAACACCCAGCTACATGCTAATCAGAGGTATCTTTATGGTGATGTGGTAAACACTGTCAACACCCAGCTACATGCTAATCAGAGGTAGCTTTATGGTGATGTGGTAAACACTGTCAACACCCAGCTACATGCTAATCAGAGGTAGCTTTATGGTGCTGTGGTAACACTGTCAACAGCTACATGCTAATCAGAGGTAGATTTATGGTGCTGTGGAAAACACTGTCAACACCCAGCTACATGCTAATCAGAGGTAGCTTTATGGTGATGTGGTAAACACTGGCAACACCCAGCTACATGCTAATCAGAGATAGTGTTAACCACAGCGCCATAAAGCTATCAACACCCAGCTACATGCTAATCAGAGGTAGCTTTATGGTGATAAACACTGGCAACACCCAGCTACATGCTAATCAGAGGTAGCTTTATGGTGGAAAACACTGGCAACACCCAGCTACAAGCTAATCAGAGGTAGCTTTATGGTGCTGTGGTAAACACTGTCAACACCCAGCTACATGCTAATCAGAGGTAGCTTTATGGTGCTGTGGTAAACACTGTCAACACCCAGCTACAAGCTAATCAGAGGTAGCTTTATGGTGCTGTGGTAAACACTGTCAACACCCAGCTACAAGCTAATCAGAGGTAGCTTTATGGTGCTATGGAAAACACTGGCAACACCCAGCTACAAGCTAATCAGAGGTAGCTTTATGGTGCTATGGAAAACACTGACAACACCCAGCTACATGCTAATCAGAGGTAGCTTTATGGTGCTATGGAAAACACTGGCAACACCCAGCTACATGCTAATCAGAGGTAGCTTTATGGTGCTATGGTAAACACTGGCAACACCCAGCTACAAGAAACATGCTAATTATAACCTCTCTGTCCTTCCTGTAATGTCCTGGTGACTATCAGTGAGGTGTTGCCTTGAGGCTTACGCAAACACACACACGCAAACACACACACACACACACACACACACACACACACACACGAGTTAGCAGTATGCACAACGCCTGAGTGTGTGTGTGTGTGACAGGGTGTGTACTAACAGGAAGTGTTTCACAGCCACACCCCCGGTCGTCTCAACACACCCACACGTCCTGGGTATAAGACCAGGCAGCCGAGAACAGAACCTAAAATACACACTTGCCCAGGCATGAAGAACGCACCAGAATACAGAGCGGAGGGATATGGCGTAAGGTTACTCTCTAGATCCTCTGAGAGGCAGGTTGTTGGGGAGTGGAGGGATATGGCGTAAGGTTACTCTCTAGATCCTCTGAGAGGCAGGTTGTTGGGGAGTGGAGGGATATGGCGTAAGGTTACTCTCTAGATCCTCTGAGAGGCAGGTTGTTGGGGAGTGGAGGGATATGGCGTAAGGTTACTCTCTAGATCCTCTGAGAGGCAGGTTGTTGGTGAGTGGAGGGATATGGCGTAAGGTTACTCTCTAGATCCTCTGAGAGGCAGGTTGTTGGTGTGTGGAAACAGTGTTAAGAGTTAAGTTGGGGTCTTGGCCCTCCAATGGAGAAAAGAAAGTGGGGCTTTTGCCTGCCCCCTTCCCCAACCCTGTGAGAGACCCTGTCTAAGCCCACGGCTGTACCTCAAAGTGTACCAAGGACAGAACCAGGGTTTCAGAAACACAGCTTCGTTTCAGCATCGTCCTCTACAGTATTCAGACAGCCAAGTCTCTCCTCCTAACAAATGGTGTTATCTAAAAGGGTTCTTCGGCTGTCCCCACAGGACAACCCTTCGAAGAACCCTTTTTGGTTCCAGGTAGAATGCTTTGGAACCCAAAAGAGTTCTACCTGGAACCAGAAAGGGAAGAACAATCTGACCATCATGGCCATAATCTCCACCTGGCACAGCCAGAAGAGGACTGGCCACCCCTCAGAGCCTGGTTCCTCTCTAGGTTTCTTCCTAGGTTCTGGCCTTTCTAGCCACGTGCTTATACATCTGCATTGCTTGCTGTTTGGGGTTTTAGGCTGGGTTTCTGTACAGCACTTTGAGATATCAGCTGATGTAAAAAGGGCTTTATAAATAAATGTGAGTTGGGGACACCTGAAGAACCCTTTTGGAACTTTTTTTTCTAAGAGTATACTGTATTCAGCCAGCCCAGATATCAGTCTCACTGGCCAGCCCAGGTATCAGTCTCTCCTTCCCTTACTGTATTCAGCCAGCCCAGATATCAGTCTCTCCTTCCCTTAGCAGCCAGCCCAGGTATCAGTCTCTCCTTCCCTTACTGTATTCAGCCAGCCCAGATATCAGTCTCTCCTTCCCTTACTGTATTCAGCCAGCCCAGGTATCAGTCTCTCCTTCCCTTACTGTATTCAGCCAGCCCAGATATCAGTCTCTCCTTCCCTTACTGTATTCAGCCAGCCCAGGTATCAGTCTCAGCCTCAGTCACTGGTAGCCTCAACAACACAACACCACCCGATTGCCTCTCTTCTCCTTGATCACTCCTCTCATTGTGACACACACACACACACACCACACACACACACACACACACACACACACACACACACACACGAGGAGAAGGGACGCTCTATTGTAAGAAGCACAGCACCACAGGAACCCCAGAGACTTTGACCTTTGCCCCAAATGTCACTTTTATCCTTCATAGGGCCCAAACGTAGGGCACTATATAGGGAATATCCTGCCATTTGGGACGCAAACTTTGATCTTAATGGAAGCACACAAAACAATCCACAACAACACAGCTGTAGAGTTCAACCTAACCTACAACACAATCCACTGTCAGACAACACAGCTGTAGAGTTCAGTCTAACCTACAACACAATCCACAACAACACAGCTGTAGAGTTCAACCTAACCTACAACACAATCCACTGTCAGACAACACAGCTGTAGAGTTCAGCCTAACCTACAACACAATCCAGAACAACACAGCTGTAGAGTTCAACCTAACCTACAACACAATCCACTGTCAGACAACACAGCTGTAGAGTTCAACCTAACCTACAACACAATCCACAACAACACAGCTGTAGAGTTCAACCTAACCTACAACACAATCCACAACAACACAGCTGTAGAGTTCAGCCTAACCTACAACACAATCCAGAACAACACAGCTGTAGAGTTCAGCCTAACCTACAACACAATCCACAACAACACAGCTGTAGAGTTCAACCTAACCTACAACACAATCCACAACAACACAGCTGTAGAGTTCAACCTAACCTACAACACAATCCACAACAACACAGCTGTAGAGTTCAACCTAACCTACAACACAATCCACTGTCAGACAACACAGCTGTAGAGTTCAGCCTAACCTACAACACAATCCACAACAACACAGCTGTAGAGTTCAACCTAACCTACAACACAATCCACAACAACACAGCTGTAGAGTTCAGCCTAACCTACAACACAATCCACAACAACACAGCTGTAGAGTTCAACCTAACCTACAACACAATCCACAACAACACAGCTGTAGAGTTCAGCCTAACCTACAACACAATCCAGAACAACACAGCTGTAGAGTTCAGCCTAACCTACAACACAATCCACAACAACACAGCTGTAGAGTTCAACCTAACCTACAACACAATCCACAACAACACAGCTGTAGAGTTCAACCTAACCTACAACACAATCCACAACAACACAGCTGTAGAGTTCAACCTAACCTACAACACAATTCACTGTCAGACAACACAGCTGTAAAGTTCAACCTAACCTACAACACAATCCAGAACAACACAGCTGTAGAGTTCAACCTAACCTCCAGCAACAGGAGAACATCAGTTTATTATTTCAGCTTTACTTTAGTTGTTGGTTGAATCTGAGTGTTGAGGTGAATCTCCATTCTATAGACTAGCAGCTGTCCTCACTTCACTTCTGGGTGTGTGTTTATTGTGGAGGTCTACTACTGTGTTGTGGAGGTCTACTACTGTGTTGTGGAGGTCTACTACTGTGTTGTGGAGGTCTACCACTGTGTTGTGGAGGTCTACTACTGTGTTGTGGAGGTCTACTACTGTGTTGTGGAGGTCTACTACTGTGTTGTGGAGGTCTATCACTGTGTTGTGGAGGTCTACCACTGTGTTGTGGAGGTCTACTACTGTGTTGTGGAGGTCTACTACTGTGTTGTGGAGGTCTACTACTGTGTTGTGGAGGTCTACTACTGTGTTGTGGAGGTCTATCACTGTGTTGTGGAGGTCTATCACTGTGTTGTGGAGGTCTACCACTGTGTTGTGGAGGTCTACTACTGTGTTGTGGAGGTCTATCACTGTGTTGTGGAGGTCTACTACTGTGTTGTGGAGGTCTACTACTGTGTTGTGGAGGTCTACCACTGTGTTGTGGAGGTCTATCACTGTGTTGTGGAGGTCTACTACTGTGTTGTGGAGGTCTACCACTGTGTTGTGGAGGTCTACTACTGTGTTGTGGAGGTCTATCACTGTGTTGTGGAGGTCTACTACTGTGTTGTGGAGGTCTATCACTGTGTTGTGGAGGTCTACTACTGTGTTGTCCTCCAGTGTGTTGTCCTCCAGTGTGTTGTCCTCCAGTGTGTTGTCCTCCAGTGTATTGTGCAGGTCTACCACTGTGTTGTGGAGGTCTATCACTGTGTTGTCCTCCAGTGTGTTGTCCTCCAGTGTGTTGTCCTCCAGTGTGTTGTCCTCCAGTGTATTGTGCAGGTCTACCACTGTGTTGTCCTCCAGTGTGTTGTCCTCCAGTGTGTTGTCCGCCAGTGTGCTGTCCTCCACTGTGTTGTCCTCCAGTGTGCTGTCCTCCAGTGTGTTGTCCTCCAGTGTGTTGTCCTCCAGTGTGTTGTCCTCCAGTGTGTTGTCCTCCACTGTGTTGTCCTCCAGTGTGCTGTCCTCCAGTGTGTTGTCCTCCAGTGTGCTGTCCTCCAGTGTGTTGTCCTCCAGTGTGTTGTCCTCCAGTGTGCTGTCCTCCAGTGTGTTGTCCTCCAGTGTGTTGTCCTCCAGTGTGCTGTCCTCCAGTGTGTTGTCCTCCAGTGTGTTGTCCTCCAGTGTGTTGTCTTCCAGTGTGTTGTCCTCCAGTGTGTTGTCCTCCAGTGTGTTGTCCTCCAGTGTGTTGTCCTCCAGTGTGCTGTCCTCCACTGTGTTGTCCTCCAGTGTGTTGCCCTCCAGTGTGTTGTTCTCCAGTGTGTTGTCCTCCAGTGTATTGTGCAGGTCTATCACTGTGTTGTCCTCCAGTGTGTTGTCCTCCAGTGTGTTGTCCTCCAGTGTGTTGTCCTCCAGTGTGTTGTGCAGGTCTATCACTGTGCTGTCCTCCACTGTGCTGTCCTCCAGTGTGTTGTGCAGGTATATCACTGTGTTGCCCTCCAGTGTGTTGTCCTCCAGTGTGTTGTCCTCCAGTGTGTTGTCCTCCAGTGTGTTGTCCTCCACTGTGCTGTCCTCCAGTGTGTTGTCCTCCAGTGTGTTGTCCTCCAGTGTGTTGTGCAGGTCTATCACTGTGCTGTCCTCCACTGTGCTGTCCTCCAGTGTGTTGTGCAGGTCTATCACTGTGCTGTCCTCCACTGTGCTGTCCTCCAGTGTGCTGTCCTCCACTGTGCTGTCCTCCAGTGTATTGTGGTGGTATATCACTGTGTTGCCCTCCAGTGTGTTGTGCAGGTCTATCAATGTGTTGTCCTCCAGTGTGTTGTCCTCCACTGTGCTGTCCTCCACTGTGTTGTCCTCCACTGTGTTGTCCTCCACTGTGTTGTCCTCCACTGTGCTGTCCTCCACTGTCTTGTCCTCCACTGTGCTGTCCTCCACTGTGTTGTCCTCCAGTGTGCTGTCCTCCACTGTGCTGTCCTCCACTGTGCTGTCCTCCACTGTGTTGCCCTCCAGTGTGTTTCCCTCCAGTGTGTTGTCCTCCAGTGTGTTGTCCTCCACTGTGTTGTCCTCCAGTGTGTTGTGCAGGTCTATCACTGTGCTGTCCTCCACTGTGTTGTCCTCCAGTGTGTTGTCCTCCACTGTGTTGTCCTCCAGTGTGTTGTCCTCCAGTGTGTTGTCCTCCAGTGTGTTGTCCTCCAGTGTATTGTGCAGGTCTATCACTGTGTTGTCCTCCAGTGTGTTGTCCTCCAGTGTATTGTGCAGGTCTATCACTGTGTTGTCCTCCAGTGTGTTGTCCTCCAGTGTATTGTGCAGGTCTATCACTGTGTTGTCCTCCAGTGTGTTGTCCTCCAGTGTGCTGTCCTCCAGTGTGTTGTCCTCCACTGTGCTGTCCTCCCGTGTGTTGTCCTCCAGTGTGTTGTCCTCCAGTGTGTTGTCCTCCAGTGTGTTGTCCTCCAGTGTATTGTGCAGGTATATCACTGTGCTGTCCTCCACTGTGCTGTCCTCCAGTGTGTTGTCCTCCAGTGTGTTGTCCTCCAGTGTGTTGTCCTCCACTGTGCTGTCCTCCAGTGTGTTGTCCTCCAGTGTGTTGTCCTCCAGTGTGTTGTCCTCCAGTGTATTGTGCAGGTATATCACTGTGCTGTCCTCCAGTGTGTTGTCCTCCAGTGTGCTGTCCTCCAGTGTGTTGTCCTCCAGTGTGTTGTGCAGGTCTATCACTGTGTTGTCCTCCAGGCCTAACACATCACCCTTCCACACAGAGGATATATCTGTGTACATTATTTACTGAACACTACATTTCTAGTCTTGGTTAATTCCTGTCAGGAAACAGCCTCAGGTCGTCCTCACAGAAGGGCAGGAATAAACTGTCATGCTGCTGAGGAACCTCCTTTCTGTGTGTGTGTGTGTGTGTGTGTGTGTGTGTGTGTGTGTCTCCGCCTGCTTTCGATCAGCTCACTGATCCCTACCATTGCTGCCTGCTTTCCTATACAACGCATCTCAATAGAGACCAGCAGTTTACCTTCTAGCCAGCTCCTACTATAAAGAGAGAGAGAGAGAGAGAGAGGCTTACGGTACAATGACCCCTGTCCATGTGATACTGAACACTGTAGATGTCTTTATGATTTACATTCATACACTTCTGTGAGCAGGCCTTTCTAATCGACCTGGCCCGGGTATCCTGGAAGGACATTGACCTCATCCCGTCAGTTGAGGATGCCTGGTCATTCTTTAAAAGTAACTTCCTCACCATTTTAGATAAGCATGCTCCGTTCAAAAAATGCAGAACCAAGAACAGATACAGCCCTTGGTTCACTCCAGACCTGACTGCCCTCGACCAGCACAAAAACATCCTGTGGCGGACTGCAATAGCATCGAATAGCCCCCGTGATATGCAACTGTTCAGGGAAGTCAGGAACCAATACACGCAGTCAGTCAGGAAAGCTAAGGCCAGCTTCTTCAGGCAGAAGTTTGCATCCTGTAGCTCCAACTCCAAAAAGTTCTGGGACACTGAAGTCCATGGAGAACAAGAGCACCTCCTCCCAGCTGCCCACTGCACTGAGGCTAGGTAACACGGACTCCACCGATAAATCCACGATTATCGAAAGCTTCAATAAGCACTTCTCAACGGCTGGCCATGCCTTCCGCCTGGCTACTCCAACCTCGGCCAACAGCTCCCCCCCCCCCCCCCCCGCAGCTCCTCGCCCAAGCCTCTCCAGGTTCTCCTTTACCCAAATCCAGATAGCAGATGTTCTGAAAGAGCTGCAAAACCTAGACCCGTACAAATCAGCTGGGCTTGACAATCTGGACCCTCTATTTCTGAAACTATCTGCCGCCATTGTCGCAACCCCTATTACCAGCCTGTTCAACCTCTCTTTCATATCGTCTGAGATCCCCAAGGATTGAAAGCTGCCGCAGTCATCCCCTCTTCAAAGGGGGAGACACCTGGACCCAAACTGCTATAGACCTATATCCATCCTGCCCTGCCTATCTAAGGTCTTCGAAAGCCAAGTCAACAAACAGGTCACTGACCATCTCGAATCCCACCGTACCTTCTCCGCTGTGCAATCTGGTTTCCGAGCCGGTCACGGGTGCACCTCAGCCACGCTCAAGGTACTAAACGATATCATAACCGCCATCGATAAAAGACAGTACTGTGCAGGCGTCTTCATCGACCTCGCCAAGGCTTTCGACTCTGTCAATCACCATATTCTTATCGGCAGACTCAATAGCCTCGGTTTCTCGGATGACTGCCTTGCCTGGTTCACCAATTACTTTGCAGACAGAGTTCAGTGTGTCAAATCGGAGGGCATGCTGTCCGGTCCTCTGGCAGTCTCTATGGGGGTGCCACAGGGTTCAATTCTCGGGCCGACTCTTTTCTCTGTATATATCAATGATGTTGCTCTTGCTGCGGGCGATTCCCTGATCCACCTCTACGCAGACGACACCATTCTATATACTTCCGGCCCGTCATTGGACACTGTGCTATCTAACCTCCAAACGAGCTTCAATGCCATACAGCACTCCTTCCGTGGCCTCCAACTGCTCTTAAACGCGAGTAAAACCAAATGCATGCTTTTCAACCGATCGCTGCCTGCACCCGCATGCCCGACTAGCATCACCACCCTGGATGGTTCCGACCTTGAATATGTGGACATCTATAAGTACCTAGGTGTCTGGCTAGACTGCAAACTCTCCTTCCAGACTCACATCAAACATCTCCAATCGAAAATCAAATCAAGAGTCGGCTTTCTATTCCGCAACAAAGCCTCCTTCACTCACGCCGCCAAGCTTACCCTAGTAAAACTGACTATCCTACCGATCCTCGACTTCGGCGATGTCATCTACAAAATGGCTTCCAACACTCTACTCAGCAAACTGGATGCAGTCTATCACAGTGCCATCCGTTTTGTCACCAAAGCACCTTATACCACCCACCACTGCGACTTGTATGCTCTAGTCGGCTGGCCCTCGCTACATATTCGTCGCCAGACCCACTGGCTCCAGGTCATCTACAAGTCCATGCTAGGTAAAGCTCCGCCTTATCTCAGTTCACTGGTCACGATGGCAACACCCATCCGTAGCACGCGCTCCAGCAGGTGTATCTCACTGATCATCCCTAAAGCCAACACCTCATTTGGCCGCCTTTCGTTCCAGTACTCTGCTGCCTGTGACTGGAACGAACTGCAAAAATCGCTGAAGTTGGAGACTTTTATCTCCCTCACCAACTTCAAACATCAGCTATCCGAGCAGCTAACCGATCGCTGCAGCTGTACATAGTCTATCGGTAAATAGCCCACCCATTTTCACCTACCTCATTCCCATACTGTTTTTATTTATTTACTTTTCTGCTCTTTTGCACACCAATATCTCTACCTGTACATGACCATCTGATCATTTATCACCCCAGTGTTAATCTGCAAAATTGTATTATTCGCCTACCTCCTCATGCCTTTTGCACACATTGTATATAGACTGCCCATTTTTTTTCTACTGTGTTATTGACTTGTTAATTGTTTACTCCATGTGTAACTCTGTGTTGTCTGTTCACACTGCTATGCTTTATCTTGGCCAGGTCGCAGTTGCAAATGAGAACTTGTTCTCAACTAGCCTACCTGGTTAAATAAAGGTGAAATAAATAAAAAATACACTGCGACAAAGCACCTAGCAGTAGAAAACAGACCACACACAGTACCCATGTGTTCAGACCTCACTTAAATGTCTTCACAGACCTCACTTAAATGTCTTCACAGACCTCACTTAAATGTCTTCAGACCTCACTTAAATGTCTTCAGACCTCACTTAAATGTCTTCACAGACCTCACTTAAATGTCTTCAGACCTCACTTAAATGTCTTCAGACCTCACTTAAATGTGTTCACAGACCTCACTTAAATGTGTTCACAGACCTCACTTAAATGTGTTCAGACCTCACTTAAATGTGTTCACAGACCTCACTTAAATGTCTTCACAGACCTCACTTAAATGTGTTCAGACCTCACTTAAATGTGTTCACAGACCTCACTTAAATGTGTTCAGACCTCACTTAAATGTGTTCACAGACCTCACTTAAATGTGTTCACAGACCTCACTTAAATGTCTTCACAGACCTCACTTAAATGTGTTCAGACCTCACTTAAATGTGTTCACAGACCTCACTTAAATGTCTTCACAGACCTCACTTAAATGTCTTCACAGACCTCACTTAAATGTCTTCACAGACCTCACTTAAATGTCTTCGGTCATTTGACAGAAAAGGTGGCATTGGTTTCTGGGCCGATATGTATTCACACAACAGCTCAGTAGTAGAAGCTGTGCTGATTCAGGATCAGTTGTCCCTGTCCCGGATCACTTAAAGGGAATGGAATATGTATTCACACAACAGCTCAGTAGTAGAAGCTGTGCTGATTCAGGATCAGTTGTCCCTGTCCTGGATCACTTAAAGGTCTGGGCCCATATGTATTCACACAACAGCTCAGTAGTAGAAGCTGTGCTGATTCAGGATCAGTTGTCCCTGTCCCGGATCACTTAAAGGGAATGGAATATGTAGCTTGTGATGTGTTTTCTCTGAGGTCTCTGACCCATTTGAGGTAGAGGGGTTAGGGGGTATTCAGCCTGAGAGGAGATTAACATGGTGTTTGGGGGATAGCAGGAACTGACCCATTTGAGGTAGAGGGGTTAGGGGGTATTCAGCCTGAGAGGAGATTAACATGGTGTTTTGGGGATAGCAGGAACTGACCCATTTGAGGTAGAGGGGTTAGGGGGTATTCAGCCTGAGAGGAGATGAACATGGTGTTTTGGGGGATAGCAGGAACTGACCCATTTGAGGTAGAGGGGTTAGGGGGTATTCAGCCTGAGAGGAGATTAACATGGTGTTTGGGGGATAGCAGGAACTGACCCATTTGAGGTAGAGGGTTAGGGGTATTCAGCCTGAGAGGAGATTAACATGGTGTTTGGGGATAGCAGGAACTGACCCATTTGAGGTAGAGGGGTTAGGGGGTATTCAGCCTGAGAGGAGATTAACATGGTGTTTTGGGGGATAGCAGGAACTGACCCATTTGAGGTAGAGGGGTTAGGGGGTATTCAGCCTGAGAGGAGATTAACATGGTGTTTGGGGGATAGCAGGAACTGACCCATTTGAGGTAGAGGGGTTAGGGGGTATTCAGCCTGAGGGGAGATTAACATGGTGTTTGGGGGGATAGCAGGAGCTGACCCATTTGAGGTAGAGGGGTTAGGGGGTATTCAGCCTGAGAGGAGATTAACATGGTGTTTTGGGGGATAGCAGGAACTGACCCGTGTAAAGTCACCGGGACAGGTTTAGTAAAGCAGAGTTAAAGCTGTCAACCTCGGTTTCCCTCCTGAAGGATCACCATGATACATGCAGAGCTCAAATGTGAGGCAGTCTTTATTCATTCTCTCTCTACCCTGCAGGTCTCACTCCCTCTAAACCTACAGGTCTCACTCCCTCTAAACCTACAGGTCTCACTCCCTCTAAACCTGCAGGTCTCACTCCCTCTAAACCTGCAGGTCTCACTCCCTCTAAACCTACAGGTCTCACTCCCTCTAAACCTACGGGTCTCACTCCCTCTAAACCTACGGGTCTCACTCCCTCTAAACCTACGGGTCTCACTCCCTCTAAACCTACGGGTCTCACTCCCTCTAAACCTACGGGTCTCACTCCCTCTAAACCTACGGGTCTCACTCCCTCTAAACCTACGGGTCTCACTCCCTCTAAACCTACAGGTCTCACTCCCTCTAAACCTACAGGTCTCACTCACTCTAAACCTACAGGTCTCACTCCCTCTAAACCTACAGGTCTCACTCCCTCTAAACCTACAGGTCTCACTCCCTCTAAACCTACAGGTCTCACTCCCTCTAAACCTACAGGTCTCACTCCCTCTAAACCTACAGGTCTCACTCCCTCTAAACCTACATCTCTCACTCCCTCTAAACCTACAGGTCTCACTCCCTCTAAACCTACAGGTCTCACTCCCTCTAAACCTACAGGTCTCACTCCCTCTAAACCTACAGGTCTCATTCCCTCTAAACCTACAGGTCTCACTCCCTCTAAACCTACAGGTCTCACTCCCTCTAAACCTACAGGTCTCACTCCCTCTAAACCTACAGGTCTCATTCCCTCTAAACCTACAGGTCTCACTCCCTCTAAACCTACAGGTCTCACTCCCCTCTAAACCTACAGGTCTCACTCCCTCTAAACCTACAGGTCTCACTCCCTCTAAACCTACAGGTCTCACTCCCTCTAAACCTACAGGTCTCACTCCCTCTAAACCTACATCTCACTCCCTCTAAACCTACAGGTCTCACTCCCTCTAAACCTACAGGTCTCACTCCCTAAACCTACAGGTCTCACTCCCTCTAAACCTACAGGTCTCACTCCCTCTAAACCTACAGGTCTCATTCCCTCTAAACCTACAGGTCTCACTCCCTCTAAACCTACAGGTCTCACTCCCTCTAAACCTACAGGTCTCACTCCCTCTAAACCTACATCTCTCACTCCCTCTAAACCTACAGGTCTCACTCCCTCTAAACCTACAGGTCTCACTCCCTCTAAACCTACAGGTCTCACTCCCTCTAAACCTACAGGTCTCACTCCCTCTAAACCTGCAGGTCTCACTCCCTCTAAACCTGCAGGTCTCACTCCCTCTAAACCTACAGGTCTCACTCCCTCTAAACCTACAGGTCTCATTCCCTCTAAACCTACAGGTCTCACTCCCTCTAAACCTACAGGTCTCACTCCCTCTAAACCTGCAGGTCTCACTCCCTCTAAACCTACAGGTTTCACTCCCTCTAAACCTACAGGTCTCACTCCCTCTAAACCTACAGGTCTCACTCCCTCTAAACTCCCTCTAAACCTACAGGTCTCACTCCCTCTAAACCTACAGGTCTCACTCCCTCTAAACCTACAGGTCTCACTCCCTCTAAACCTACAGGTCTCACTCCCTCTAAACCTACAGGTCTCACTCCCTCTAAACT
>NW_027039516.1:35000-71143 GCF_034236695.1 Oncorhynchus nerka
ACAACTTTACACTCATAGCCTAAACACAGTCCAGTTCAAGGTGAATGACACAGATCCAAATATGGCAATGGCCTATTTGCATATAGATCTACTGCAGCTCTGATTGGTTATGGCTCACCGGTCTGTGTAGATTAGAATATGAGTCTTGCGAGTCAATGCAATTAGAATCCTACTCCAATGTGCTCTGCCTACAAGATAATATCTTGCACAGTTAGTTGTACATACTAAGTCTTGAGTCGTTCGTTTTGTTTTGGGTATGTTACAGTGGAATTTTCTAATATAATGGCTAATATAATTAGCCACTTCCACTGTTAACTACATAGGGAATAGGGCTCTGGTTTAAAGTAGTGTACTATATAGGGAATAGGGCTCTGGTTTAAAGTAGTGCACTAAATAGGGAATAGGGCCCTGGTTTAAAGTAGTGCACTAAATAGGGAATAGGGCCCTGGTTTAAAGTAGTGCACTAAATAGGGAATAGGGCCCTGGTTTAAAGTAGTGAACTATATAGGGAATAGGGCTCTGGTTTAAAGTAGTGAACTACATAGGGAATAGGGTTCTGGTCTAAAGTAGTGCACTACATAGAGAATAAGGTGCCATCTGGGACACATCCCAGCCTGTCCTAAATACAACCTGGCCTACAGCCAACAACACTGAGCACAGATCAATAACAGATTGCTGTGGTGCATTCACTAAATGTGTCCCTAATGGCAGCCTATTCCCTATGAAGTGCCCTACTTTTGACCAGAACCCTATGGAACCAGGGTGACATTTGGGACACATCCAGTGTTTCCACAGAGACCATTTCTGCCTGACACTCCATTTTAGTCAGCGGAGCTCCAATGGAATGTAGTGTGCTCCAATACTTTATCTGCTGGCTGTCTGTCTGTCTCTCCCTGCGTCTGTGTCTCTCTCTGCGTGTCTCCGTGTCTCTCTCGCCCTGTCCCTCTCCGTGTCTCTCTCCCTGTCCCTCTCCGTGTCCCTCTCTCCATGTCTCTCTCTGTGTCCCTCTCCCTGTCTCTCTCCCTGTCCCTCTCCGTGTCCCTCTCCCTGTCTCTCTCCCTGTCTCTCTCCGTCTCCCTCCCTGTCACTCTCCCTGTCTCTCTCCGTGTCTCTCTCCCTGTCTCTCTCCCTGTCTCTCTCCCTGTCTCTCTCAGTGTGTCTCTCCGTGTCCCTCTCCGTGTCTCTCTGTGTCCCTCTCCATGTCTCTCTCTGTGTCCCTCTCCGTGTCTCTCTCCCTGTCCCTCTCCCTGTCTCTCTCCGTGTCTCTCTCCGTGTCCCTCTCCCTGTCTCTCTCCGTGTCCCTCTCCGTCTCTCTCCCTGCCCTTCTGTGTCCCTCTCCCTGTCTCTCTCCCTGTCTCCCTCTCCGTGTCCCTCTCCCTGTCTCTCTCCGTGTCTCTCTCCGTGTCCCTCTCCCTGTCCCTCTCTGTGTCCCTCTCCCTGTCCCTCTCTGTGTCCCTCTCCCTGTCCCTCTCTGTGTCTCTCTCCCTGTCTCTCTCCGTGTCCTCTCCCTGTCTCTCTCCCTGCCCCTCCGTGTCCCTCTCCCTGTCTCTCTCCGTGTCCCTCTCCGTGTCCCTCTCCCTGTCCCTCTCCGTGTCTGTCTCTCCCTCCCTAACACTTGACAAGGTCAAACTGATGCTTAGTAATACACACCTCTTGAAAGTAATCAAGGAGTCTTATAAATCCTGTTCTCCATTAGATCTTTAATGTCGTCAAAACCGTCTCTTCATGGTCAACAGCTGCAGAGTTGAAAGAGAAGAGGAGATGGGTGCCTCTATTGAAATACCAAAACGACAGCTGAAGAGAACAACCAAGCTGACAGAAGACTTTTGAAAATACCACAGACAACATTTTCATCAGCGATTGACTGATCCGACAAGAGATGTGATATTTTCTGGGCAGCTCAGCTTTCTACCACGTAATGGAGTCCGGTTGATGTAAGGGAGCCAGATTGGCGTAATGGAGTCAGGTTGGCGTAATGGAGTCAGGTTGACGTAATGGAGTCAGGTTGGCGTAATGGAGTCAGGTTGACGTAATGGAGTCAGGTTGGCGTAATGGAGTCAGGTTGATGTAATGTAGTCAGGTTGGCGTAATGGAGTCAGGTTGACGTAATGGAGTCAGGTTGGCGTAATGGAGTCAGGTTGATGTAATGGAGTCAGGTTGGTGTAATGGAGTCAGGTTGATGTAATGGAGTCAGGTTGACGTAATGGAGTCAGGTTGATGTAATGGAGCCAGGTTGGCGTAATGGAGTCAGGTTGATGTAATGGAGTCAGGTTGGCGTAATGGAGTCAGGTTGGCGTAATGGAGTCAGGTTGATGTAATGGAGTCAGGTTGACGTAATGGAGTCCGGTTGGTGTAATGGAGTCAGGTTGATGTAATGGAGTCCGGTTGATGTAATGGAGTCAGGTTGGTGTAATGGAGTCCGGTTGGTGTAATGGAGTCAGGTTGACGTAATGGAGTCCGGTTGGTGTAATGGAGTCAGGTTGATGTAATGGAGTCAGGTTGATGTAATGGAGTCAGGTTGGTGTAATGGAGTCCACCCTGTCAACAGCTCTAAGTCCACCCTGTCAACAGCTCTGAGACCACCCTGTCAACAGCCCTGAGTCCACCCTGTCAACAGCCCTGAGTCCACCCTGTCAACAGCCCTGAGTCCACCCTATCAACAGCCCTGAGTCCACCCTGTCAACAGCCCTGAGTCCACCCTGTCAACAGCCCTGAGTCCACCCTGTCAACAGCCCTGAGTCCACCTGAGACCACCCTGTCAACAGCCCTGAGTCCACCCTGTCAACAGCCCTGAGTCCACCCTGTCAACAGCCCTGAGTCCACCCTGTCAACAGCCCTGAGTCCACCCTGTCAACAGCCCTGAGTCCACCCTCCACTCTGTCAACAGCCCTGAGTCCACCCTGTCAACAGCTCTGAGTCCACCCTGTCAACAGCCCTGAGTCCACCCTGTCAACAGCTCTGAGTCCACCCTGTCAACAGCCCTGAGTCCACCCTATCAACAGCTCTGAGTCCACCCTGTCAACAGCTCTGAGTCCACCCTGTCAACAGCCCTGAGTCCACCCTGTCAACAGCTCTGAGTCCACCCTGTCAACAGCTCTGAGTCCACCCTATCAACAGCTCTGAGTCCACCCTGTCAACAGCTCTGAGTCCACCCTGTCAACAGCTCTGAGTCCACCCTGCTCTGAGTCCAGTCCCTGTCAACAGCCCTGAGTCCACCCTGTCATAGACTGGACTGTCTGTCTGAACCTTCAGGTCCCGTGATTGGCCAAATGGACTTGGACATAAAAGGATAAAACCAGCACAGACGCCCTTCGCAGTTCAATTCATGGCCAAAGCCGAGCGAAGGTTACAAAGGGACTGTAACAATAACGTGACTCAGTACGGGGCGTTAACCCAGGGACGCCATCACGTCACCGACCACACCATCTGCTCTACATCACTACACCGATGGTTAACTATGTTGTGAGGGTTGGAGAGAATTACATTTACATGACGTTTAAAACTAAAAGGCTTATAAGGGAATAAAACACATGTGGCCCTAGTAACAACTCATTTACATGCCTCATCCAACAGCCAATCAGGAAAAAAGCCAAAATGGCACCTGGTATACCAGCCAGAAATGCAGAAGAAGAGTTGTGTACATTTTTCACTTCCTCTGTTCTGGATATATCTGATAAACAACACCTAACCAACATCTCCAACACAACTTTCAACCAAATGACCTATTCCCCACGGCTTTGGTCGGCTCTGTACATCTTCACCATTACTGAGTGGCCATGCCGGCTCCGACTGACTCACTGAGCAGCCTGGCTCTTTGACTCACAGATCCAACATGGCCGCCCGGGACAGCAGTTGCAAGACCAAGCATGTCAGGTTTAGAGATGAGTGATCTGGGTCAGGAGGGGTCAGGTGATGCCCCTAGGTCATGAGGGATGAGTGATCTGGGTCAGGACGGGTCAGGTGATGCCCCTAGGTCTTGAGGGATGAGTGATCTGGGTCAGGAGGGGTCAGGTGATGACCCCTAGGTCATGAGGGATGAGTGATCTGGGTCAGGAGGGGTCAGCCCCCTAGGTCATGAGGGATGAGTGATCTGGGTCAGGAGGGGTCAGGCCCCTAGGTCATGAGGGATGAGTGATCTGGGTCAGGAGGGGTCAGGCCCCTAGGTCATGAGGGATGAGTGATCTGGGTCAGGACGGGTCGGTCAGGTGATGCCCCTAGGTCTTGAGGGATGAGTGATCTGGGTCAGGAGGGGTCAGGTGATGCCCCTAGGTCTTGAGGGATGAGTGATCTGGGTCAGGACGGGTCAGGTGATGCCCCTAGGTCATGAGGGATGAGTGATCTGGGTCAGGACGGGTCAGGTGATGCCCCTAGGTCATGAGGGATGAGTGATCTGGGTCAGGAGGGGTCAGGTGATGCCCCTAGGTCATGAGGGATGAGTGATCTGGGTCAGGAGGGGTCAGGTGATGCCCCTAGGTCATGAGGGATGAGTGATCTGGGTCAGGAGGGGTCAGGTGATGCCCCTAGGTCTTGAGGGATGAGTGATCTGGGTCAGGACGGGTCAGGTGATGGCCCTAGGTCATGAGGGATGAGTGATCTGGGTCAGGACGGGTCAGGTGATGCCCCTAGGTCATGAGGGATGAGTGATCTGGGTCAGGAGGGGTCAGGACGGGGTCAGGCCCCTAGGTCTTGAAATAAAGTCAATAACCCAAGAGGAAGAATACGAGGAACAGACGTCTTTTTTTTCCTTTCTTGATGAAAACACGATCTTATTCCCCGTGTCAGGAAGTTACGAGCTGCTGGAAAACCTCATACATCTGGCTGCTCTTAGAGATTTCTTCATTTGAGAAGTCTCTCTATATCATATCCACTTAAAAACACTGCCAGAGATGTTATTTCTCTTGCAATGAGGGGGGTGTTCTGCCAAGTGATATTGAGGAGTGTGCTGCCAAGTGATATTGAGGAGTGTGCTGCCAAGTGATATTGAGGAGTGTTATGACAATTGTCGCAACGAAGCCAATTATTTTCTCTCCCAAGTAGACATGTTTTTACAATAAATGCCTATATGATGCAATATATTCTCCAACAGCAGGATCATCAGTGGTTTGGTTCCAGACTTCTCTCGTCCTAACAAGCCTGTAGATGTCTAGAATATAGAAACCTCAACTGCTTGACTGCAATTATACGTATTCACTCTTTAGCAATAAAAAAAAAAGAGCTGACGTATCAATGTAGCAGAGTAGGCCATGTGACCACATCTAGAAACCATACAGTCACAGAGAAAACAATACAGTCACACAGAAAACAATACAGTCACAGAGAAAACAATACAGTCACAGAGAAAACAATACAGTCACAGAGAAAACAATACAGTCACAGAGAAAACAATACAGTCACACAGAAAACAATACAGTCACACAGAAAACAATACAGTCACAGAGAAAACAATACAGTCACAGAGAAAACAAGACAGTCACAGAGAAAACAATACAGTCACAGAGAAAACAATACAGTCACAGAGAAAACAATACAGTCACACAGAAAACAATACAGTCACAGAGAAAACAATACAGTCACAGAGAGTCACAGAGAAAACAATACAGTCACAGAGAAAACAATACAGTCACGGAGAAAACAATACAGTCACAGAGAAAACAATACAGTCACAGAGAAAACAATACAGTCACAGAGAAAACAATACAGTCACAGAGAAAACAACACAGTCACAGAGAAAACAATACAGTCACAGAGAAAACAATAGTCACAGAGAAAACAATACAGTCACAGAGAAAACAATACAGTCACAGAGAAAACAATACAGTCACAGAGAAAACAATACAGTCACAGAGAAAACAATACAGTCAGAGAAACGTGTTGAACTTCTCCACAATGACAGAGTAAAAACCTGTTCATTCGTCACGTCAACCAGCTTTACTCACAAATCTCACATTTCTGTCCACATTAAAACAGGGATTTCAATGCCTTCAGATGTGTCTCTGTTCACAGCAGTGAGTCAAATACAGCTCTGCGTCTCTCTGTCTGGGTGTTGGGGGGCGTGAAGAGGAGCGATAGCTTCGACACACACTCAAACACACACACACACACACACACACACACACACACACACAATCAATCTCACACACACACTCATACAACACACACTCAATCTCTCACACACACACTCAATCTCTCACACACACACACACACACACACACACACACACACACACACACACACACACACACACACTCATACAACACACACTCAATCTCACACACACACACACACACACACACACAATCAATCTCACACACACACTCATACAACACACACTCAATCTCACACACACACACTCATACAACACACACTCAATCTCACACACACACACTCATACAACACACACTCAATCTCACACACACACACACACACACACACACACAATCAATCTCACACACACACTCATACAACACACACTCAATCTCACACACACACACACACACAATCAATCTCACACACACACTCATACAACACACACTCAATCTCACACACACACACACACACACCTTTGTCTCTAAGTTAGGAGCATTGGGGAGTGATACCTTGGTGTGTGCATGGTCATGAATGATGATGTATAGTCAAATCAAAGCCCGAGACAGAACAACACCTTAGAGAAACACACGCCCTCTACTGCGTTAGGAAGACTGTCTGTTAACACACGCCCCTCTACTGCGTTAGGAAGACTGTCTGTTAACACACGCCCCCTCTACTGCGTTAGGAAGACTGTCTGTTAACACACGCCCCTCTACTGCGTTAGGAAGACGTCTGTCCCCCCTCTCTACTGCGTTAGGAAGACTGTCTGTTAACACACGCCCCCTCTACTGCGTTAGGAAGACGTCTGTTAACACACGCCCCCTCTACTGCGTTAGGAAGACGTCTGTCCCCCCCCCCCCTCTACTGCGATAGGAAGACTGTCTGTTAACACACGCCCCCTCTACTGCGTTAGGAAGACGTCTGTTAACACACGCCCCCTCTACTGCGTTAGGAAGACGTCTGTTAACACACGCCCCCTCTACTGCGTTAGGAAGACTGTCTGTTAACACACGCCCCCCTCTACTGCGTTGGGAAGACTGTCTGTTAACACACGCCCCTCTACTGCGTTAGGAAGACTGTCTGTTAACACACGCCCCCCTCTACTGCGTTAGGAAGACTGTCTGTTAACACACGCCCCTCTACTGTGTTAGGAAGACGTCTGTCCCCCTCTACTGCGATAGGAAGACTGTCTGTTAACACACGCCCCCTCTACTGCGTTAGGAAGAAGTCTGTTAACACACGCCCCCTCTACTGCGTTAGGAAGACTGTCTGTTAACACACGCCCCCCTCTACTGCGTTAGGAAGACTGTCTGTTAACACACGCCCCCCTCTACTGCGTTAGGAAGACTGTCTGTTAACACACGCCCCCTCTACTGCGTTAGGAAGAAGTCTGTTAACACACGCCCCCTCTACTGCGTTAGGAAGACTGTCTGTTAACACACGCCCCCTCTACTGCGTTAGGAAGACTGTCTGTTAACACACGCCCCCTCTACTGCGTTAGGAAGACGTCTGTTAACACAAGCCCCCTCTACTGCGTTAGGAAGACGTCTGTTAACACACGCCCCCCCCTCTACTGCGTTAGGAAGACTGTCTGTTAACACACGCCCCCTCTACTGCGTTAGGAAGACGTCTGTTAACACAAGCCCCCTCTACTGCGTTAGGAAGACGTCTGTCCCCCCTCTACTGCGTTAGGAAGACGTCTGTCCCCCTACTGCGTTAGGAAGACGTCTGTCCCCCCTCTACTGCGTTAGGAAGACGTCTGTTAACACACGCCCCCCTCTACTGCGTTAGGAAGACGTCTGTCCCCCCCCTCTACTGCGTTAGGAAGACGTCTGTTAACACACGCCCCCCTCTACTGCATTAGGAAGACTGTCTGTTAACACACGCCCCCTCTACTGCGTTAGGAAGACTGTCTGTTAACACACGCCCCCTCTACTGCGTTAGGAAGAAGTCTGTTAACACACGCCCCCTCTACTGCGTTAGGAAGACTGTCTGTTAACACACGCCCCCCTCTACTGCGTTAGGAAGACTGTCTGTTAACACACGCCCCCTCTACTGCGTTAGGAAGACTGTCTGTTAACACACGCCCCCTCTACTGCGATAGGAAGACTGTCTGTTAACACACGCCCCCTCTACTGCGTTAGGAAGACGTCTGTTAACACACGCCCCCTCTACTGCGTTAGGAAGACGTCTGTTAACACACGCCCCCTCTACTGCGTTAGGAAGACTGTCTGTTAACACACGCCCCCCTCTACTGCGTTGGGAAGACTGTCTGTTAACACACGCCCCCTCTACTGCGTTAGGAAGACTGTCTGTTAACACACGCCCCTCTACTGCGTTAGGAAGACTGTCTGTTAACACACGCCCCTCTACTGTGTTAGGAAGACGTCTGTCCCCCCACTCTACTGCGATAGGAAGACTGTCTGTTAACACACGCCCTCTACTGCGTTAGGAAGACGTCTGTTAACACACGCCCCTCTACTGCGTTAGGAAGACGTCTGTTAACACACGCCCCCTCTACTGCGTTAGGAAGACGTCTGTCCCTCCCCCCCTCTCTACTGCGTTAGGAAGACTGTCTGTTAACACACGCCCCCTCTACTGCGTTAGGAAGAAGTCTGTTAACACACGCCCCCTCTACTGCGTTAGGAAGACTGTCTGTTAACACACGCCCCCCTCTACTGCGTTAGGAAGACTGTCTGTTAACACACGCCCCCCTCTACTGCGTTAGGAAGACTGTCTGTTAACACACGCCCCTCTACTGCGTTAGGAAGAAGTCTGTTAACACACGCCCCCTCTACTGCGTTAGGAAGACTGTCTGTTAACACACGCCCCCTCTACTGCGTTAGGAAGACTGTCTGTTAACACACGCCCCCTCTACTGCGTTAGGAAGACTGTCTGTTAACACACGCCCCTCTACTGCGTTAGGAAGACCGTCTGTTAACACACGCCCCCTCTACTGCGTTAGGAAGACGTCTGTTAACACAAGCCCCCTCTACTGCGTTAGGAAGACGTCTGTTAACACACGCCCCCCTCTACTGCGTTAGGAAGACTGTCTGTTAACACACGCCCCTCTACTGCGTTAGGAAGACGTCTGTTAACACAAGCCCCCTCTACTGCGTTAGGAAGACGTCTGTCCCCCCTCTACTGCGTTAGGAAGACGTCTGTCCCCCCTACTGCGTTAGGAAGACGTCTGTCCCCCCTCTACTGCGTTAGGAAGACGTCTGTTAACACACGCCCCCCTCTACTGCGTTAGGAAGACGTCTGTCCCCCTCTACTGCGTTAGGAAGACGTCTGTTAACACACGCCCCCCCCTCTACTGCATTAGGAAGACTGTCTGTTAACACACGCCCCCTCTACTGCGTTAGGAAGACTGTCTGTTAACACACGCCCCCTCTACTGCGTTAGGAAGACGTCTGTTAACACAAGCCCCTCTACTGCGTTAGGAAGACGTCTGTTAACACACGCCCCCCTCTACTGCGTTAGGAAGACTGTCTGTTAACACACCCCCTCTACTGCGTTAGGAAGACTGTCTGTTAACACACGCCCCCTCTACTGCGTTAGGAAGACTGTCTGTTAACACACGCCCCCTCTACTGCGTTAGGAAGACTGTCTGTTAACACACGCCCCCTCTACTGCGTTAGGAAGACTGTCTGTTAACACACGCCCCCTCTACTGCGTTAGGAAGACTGTCTGTTAACACACGCCCCCCTCTGGGCGTTAGGAAGACGTCTGTTAACACACGCCCCTCTACTGCGTTAGGAAGACTGTCTGTTAACACACGCCCCCTCTACTGCGTTAGGAAGACGTCTGTTAACACACGCCCCCTCTACTGCGTTAGGAAGACTGTCTGTTAACACACGCCCCCCTCTACTGCGTTAGGAAGACGTCTGTTAACACACGCCCCCCTCTACTGCGTTAGGAAGACGTCTGTTAACACACGCCCCCCTCTACTGCGTTAGGAAGACGTCTGTTAACACATGCCCCCCTCTACTGCGTTAGGAAGACGTCTGTTAACACACGCCCCCCTCTACTGCGTTAGGAAGACTGTCTGTTAACACACGCCCCCTCTACTGCGTTAGGAAGACTGTCTGTTAACACACGCCCCCCTCTACTGCGTTAGGAAGACTGTCTGTTAACACACGCCCCCCTCTACTGCGTTAGGAAGACGTCTGTTAACACACGCCCCCTCTACTGCGTTAGGAAGACGTCTGTTAACACACGCCCCCCTACTGCGTTAGGAAGACGTCTGTCCCCCCCTCTACTGCGTTAGGAAGACTGTCTGTTAACACACGCCCCCTCTACTGCGTTAGGAAGACGTCTGTCCCCCCTCTACTGCGTTAGGAAGACGTCTGTTAACACACGCCCCCTCTACTGCGTTAGGAAGACGTCTGTCCCCCCTCTACTGCGTTAGGAAGACGTCTGTTAACACACGCCCCCCTCTACTGCATTAGGAAGACTGTCTGTTAACACACGCCCCCTCTACTGCGTTAGGAAGACTGTCTGTTAACACACGCCCCTCTACTGCGTTAGGAAGACGTCTGTTAACACAAGCCCCTCTACTGCGTTAGGAAGACGTCTGTTAACACACGCCCCCCCTCTACTGCGTTAGGAAGACTGTCTGTTAACACACGCCCCCTCTACTGCGTTAGGAAGACGTCTGTTAACACAAGCCCCCTCTACTGCGTTAGGAAGACGTCTGTCCCCCCTCTACTGCGTTAGGAAGACGTCTGTCCCCCCTACTGCGTTAGGAAGACGTCTGTCCCCCCCCCTCTACTGCGTTAGGAAGACGTCTGTTAACACACGCCCCCTCTACTAAGTTCAATGTGGAGCTATATACATGAAGTACCAGATCAATGTGGAGCTATATACAGGAAGTACCAGATCAATGTGGAGCTATATACAGGAAGTACCAGATCAATGTGGAGCTATATACAGGAAGTACCAGATCAATGTGGAGCTATATACAGGAAGTACCAGATCAATGTGGAGCTATATACAGGAAGTACCAGATCAATGTGGAGCTATATACAGGAAGTACCAGATCAATATGGAGCTATATACAGGAAGTACCAGATCAATATGGAGCTATATACAAGAAGTACCAGATCAATATGGAGCTATATACAGGAAGTACCAGATCAATGAGCAGAGGTACAAGGTATTTGAGGTAGATATGTAGATGAAGGAGGGTAAAGTGACTAGACATCAGGATAGATAATAATAAGGTATTTGAGGTAGATATGTAGATGAAGGAGGGTAAAGTGACTAGACATCAGGATAGATAATAATAAGGTATTTGAGGTAGATATGTACATGAAGGAGGGTAAAGTGACTAGACATCAGGATAGATAATAATAAGGTATTTGAGGTAGATATGTACATGAAGGAGGGTAAAGTGACTAGACATCAGGATAGATAATAATGAGAGTCAAATAAAGAACAGTGAGTGTGTATCTATATATCTATCTATATATATATATATATATACACAGTATATCACAAAAGTGAGTACACCCCTCACATTTTTGTAAATATTTTAGTATATCTTTTCATGTGACAACACTGAAGTAATGACACTTTGCTACAATGTAAAGTAGTGAGTGTACAGCTTGTATAACAGTGTACATTTGCTGTCCCCTCAAAATAACTCAACACACAGCCATTAATGTCTAAACCGCTGGCAACAAAAGTGAGTACACCCCTAAGTGAAAATGTCCAAATTCGGCCCAATTAGCCTTTTCCCCTTCCCGGTGTCATGTGACTCGTTAGTGTTACAAGGTCTCAGGTGTGAATGGGGAGCAGGTGTGTTACATTTGGTGTCATCGCTCTCACACTCCCTCATACTGACTGGTCACTGGAAGTTCAACATGGCACCTCATGGCAAAGAACTCTCTGAGGATCTGAAAAATAATAATTGTTGCTGTACATAAAGATGGCCTGGGCTATAAGAAGACTGCCAAGACCCTGAAACTGAGCTGCAGCACAGTGGCCAAGACCCTGAAACTGAGCTGCAGCACAGTGGCCAAGACCCTGAAACTGAGCTGCAGCACAGTGGCCAAGACCCTGAAACTGAGCTGCAGCACAGTGGCCAAGACCCTGAAACTGAGCTGCAGCACAGTGGCCAAGACCCTGAAACTGAGCTGCAGCACAGTGGCCAAGACCCTGAAACTGAGCTGCAGCACAGTGGCCAAGACCCTGAAACTGAGCTGCAGCACAGTGGCCAAGACCCTGAAACTGAGCTGCAGCACAGTGGCCAAGACCCTGAAACTGAGCTGCAGCACAGTGGCCAAGACCCTGAAACTGAGCTGCAGCACAGTGGCCAAGACCCTGAAACTGAGCTGCAGCACAGTGGCCAAGACCCTGAAACTGAGCTGCAGCACAGTGGCCAAGACCCTGAAACTGAGCTGCAGCACAGTGGCCAAGACCCTGAAACTGAGCTGCAGCACAGTGGCCAAGACCCTGAAACTGAGCTGCAGCACAGTGGCTGAAACTGAGCTGCAGCACAGTGGCCAAGACCCTGAAACTGAGCTGCAGCACAGTGGCCAAGACCCTGAAACTGAGCTGCAGCACAGTGGCCAAGACCCTGAAACTGAGCTGCAGCACAGTGGCCAAGACCCTGAAACTGAGCTGCAGCACAGTGGCCAAGACCCTGAAGACCCTGAAACTGCAGCACAGTGGCCAAGACCCTGAAACTGAGCTGCAGCACAGTGGCCAAGACCCTGAAACTGAGCTGCAGCACAGTGGCCAAGACCCTGAAACTGAGCTGCAGCACAGTGGCCAAGACCCTGAAACTGAGCTGCAGCACAGTGGCCAAGACCCTGAAACTGAGCTGCAGCACAGTGGCCAAGACCCTGAAACTGAGCTGCAGCACAGTGGCCAAGACCCTGAAACTGAGCTGCAGCACAGTGGCCAAGACCCTGAAACTGAGCTGCAGCACAGTGGCCAAGACCCTGAAACTGAGCTGCAGCACAGTGGCCAAGACCCTGAAACTGAGCTGCAGCACAGTGGCCAAGACCCTGAAACTGAGCTGCAGCACAGTGGCCAAGACCCTGAAACTGAGCTGCAGCACAGTGGCCAAGACCCTGAAACTGAGCTGCAGCACAGTGGCCAAGACCCTGAAACTGAGCTGCAGCACAGTGGCCAAGACCCTGAAACTGAGCTGCAGCACAGTGGCCAAGACCATACAGCGGTTCAACTGGACAGGTTCCACTCAGAACAGGCCTCGCCACGGTCGACCAAAGAAGTTGAAGTGCACGTGCTCAGCGTCATATCCAGAGGTTGTCTTTGGGAAATAGACGTATGAGTGCTGCCAGCATTGCTGCAGAGGTTGAAGGGGGGGGGGGGGTCAGCCTGTCAGTGCTCAGACCATAACGCCGTACACTGAAGAGGTGCAGTCTTCACGACTGTGCGGATGTGTGTGGACCATGTTAAGTCCTTATTAATGTGGAAAATATAAAACGCAACATGCAACAACTTCAAAGAATTTACTGAGTTACAGATGGGAGCCAGGTCCAGTCAATCAAAATGAGTTTTTCCCCACAAAAGGGCTTTATTAGAGACAGACTCCTCAGTGGAGGCCCTGGGCTGGTGTGGTTACATGTGGTCTGCAGTTGTGAGGCCAGTTGGTTGTACTGCCAAATTCTCTAAAATGACATTGGAGGTGGCTTATAGTAGAGAATTTAACATGAAATTCTCTGTCAAACAGCTCTGTTGGACATTCCAGAAGTCAGCATGCCAATTGCACGATCCCTCAAAACGTGGAGACATCTGTGGCATTGTGTTGTGTGACAAAACTGCACATTTTAGAGTGGCCTTTTATTGTCCCCGGCACAAGGTGCACCTGTGTAATGATCATGCTGTTTAATCAGCTTCTTGATATGCCACAGAAATGCTCACTAACAGGGATGTAAACAAATTTGTGCTCAACATTTGAGAGAAATTAGCTTTTTTTGTGTGCGTATGAAACATGGGGACCAACACTTTACATGTTGCGTCTATATTTTTGTTCAGTATACGTAGGCCCCCAAAGGCCTAACAGACCTGTTTCCCCCCCAAAGGCCTAACAGACCTGTTTCCCCCCAAAGGCCTAACAGACCTGTTTTCCCCCCAAAGGCCTAACAGACCTGTTTTCCCCCCAAAGGCCTAACAGACCTGTTTTCCCCCCAAAGGCCTAACAGACCTGTTTTCCCCCCAAAGGCCTAACAGACCTGTTTTCCCCCCAAGGCCTAACAGACCTGTTTTCCCCCAAAGGCCTAACAGACTTGTTTTCCCCCAAAGGCCTAACAGACTTGTTTTCCCCCAAAGGCCTAACAGACTTGTTTTCCCCCAAAGGCCTAACAGACCTGTTTCCCCCAAAGGCCTAACAGACCTGTTTTCCCCCAAAGGCCTAACAGACCTGTTTTCCCCCAAAGGCCTAACAGACCTGTTTTCCCCCAAAGGCCTAACAGACCTGTTTTCCCCCAAGGCCTAACAGACCTGTTTTCCCCCAAAGGCCTAACAGACTTGTTTTCCCCCAAAGGCCTAACAGACTTGTTTTCCCCCAAAGGCCTAACAGACTTGTTTTCCCCCAAAGGCCTAACAGACTTGTTTTCCCCCAAAGGCCTAACAGACTTGTTTTCCCCCAAAGGCCTAACAGACTTGTTTTCCCCCAAAGGCCTAACAGACTTGTTTTCCCCCCAAAGGCCTAACAGACTTGTTTTCCCCCAAAGGCCTAACAGACCTGTTTTCCCCCAAAGGCCTAACAGACTTGTTTTCCCCCAAAGGCCTAACAGACTTGTTTTCCCTCCAAAGGCCTAACAGACTTGTTTCCCTCCAAAGGCCTAACAGACTTGTTTTCCCCCCAAAGGCCTAACAGACTTGTTTTCCCTCCAAAGGCCTAACAGACTTGTTTCCCTCCAAAGGCCTAACAGACTTGTTTCCCCCCCAAAGGCCTAACAGACTTGTTTTCCCTCCAAAGGCCTAACAGACTTGTTTTCCCTCCAAAGGCCTAACAGACTTGTTTTCCCCCAAAGGCCTAACAGACTTGTTTCCCCCAAAGGCCTAACAGACTTGTTTTCCCTCCAAAGGCCTAACAGACTTGTTTTCCCCTAACAGACTCCAAAGGCCTAACAGACTTGTTTCCCCCAAAGGCCTAACAGACTTGTTTTCCCCCAAAGGCCTAACAGACTTGTTTTCCCTCCAAAGGCCTAACAGACTTGTTTTCCCCCAAAGGCCTAACAGACTTGTTTTCCCCAAAGGCCTCCAAAGGCCTAACAGACTTGTTTTCCCTCCAAAGGCCTAACAGACTTGTTTTCCCCCCCCCAAAGGCCTAACAGACTTGTTTTCCTCCAAAGGCCTAACAGACTTGTTTTCCCAAAGGCCTAACAGACTTGTTTTCCCCCAAAGGCCTAACAGACTTGTTTTCCCTCCAAAGGCCTAACAGACTTGTTTTCCCCCAAAGGCCTAACAGACTTGTTTTCCCTCCAAAGGCCTAACAGACTTGTTTTCCCCCCAAAGGCCTAACAGACTTGTTTTCCCTCCAAAGGCCTAACAGACTTGTTTTCCCCCAAAGGCCTAACAGACTTGTTTTCCCCCAAAGGCCTAACAGACTTGTTTTCCCTCCAAAGGCCTAACAGACTTGTTTCCCCTCCAAAGGCCTAACAGACTTGTTTTCCCCCCAAAGGCCTAACAGACTTGTTTTCCCTCCAAAGGCCTAACAGACTTGTTTTCCCTCCAAAGGCCTAACAGACTTGTTTTCCCCCCAAAGGCCTAACAGACTTGTTTTCCCCCAAAGGCCTAACAGACTTGTTTTCCCTCCAAAGGCCTAACAGACTTGTTTCCCCTCCAAAAGCCTAACAGACTTGTTTTCCCCCAAAGGCCTAACAGACTTGTTTTCCCTCCAAAGGCCTAACAGACTTGTTTTCCCTCCAAAGGCCTAACAGACTTGTTTTCCCTCCAAAGGCCTAACAGACTTGTTTTCCCTCCAAAGGCCTAACAGACTTGTTTTCCCTCCAAAGGCCTAACAGACTTGTTTTCCCCCTAACAGACTTGCCTAACAGACTTGTTTTCCCTCCAAAGGCCTAACAGACTTGTTTTCCCCCAAAGGCCTAACAGACTTGTTTTTTCCCTCCAAAGGCCTAACAGACTTGTTTTCCCTCCAAAGGCCTAACAGACTTGTTTTCCCTCCAAAGGCCTAACAGACTTGTTTTTTTCCCCCAAAGGCCTAACAGACTTGTTTTCCCTCCAAAGGCCTAACAGACTTGTTTTCCCCCCAAAGGCCTAACAGACTTGTTTTCCCTCCAAAGGCCTAACAGACTTGTTTTCCCCCCAAAGGCCTAACAGACTTGTTTTCCCTCCAAAGGCCTAACAGACTTGTTTTCCCCCCCAAAGGCCTAACAGACTTGTTTTCCCCCCAAAGGCCTAACAGACTTGTTTTCCCCCCAAAGGCCTAACAGACTTGTTTTCCCCTCCAAAGGCCTAACAGACTTGTTTTCCCTCCAAAGGCCTAACAGACTTGTTTTCCCCCAAAGGCCTAACAGACTTGTTTTCCCCCCAAAGGCCTCCAAAGGCCTAACAGACTTGTTTTCCCTCCAAAGGCCTAACAGACTTGTTTTCCCTCCAAAGGCCTAACAGACTTGTTTTCCTCCCAAAGGCCTAACAGACTTGTTTTCCCTCCAAAGGCCTAACAGACTTGTTTTCCCTCCAAAGGCCTAACAGACTTGTTTTCCCTCCAAAGGCCTAACAGACTTGTTTTCCCTCCAAAGGCCTAACAGACTTGTTTTCCCTCCAAAGGCCTAACAGACTTGTTTTCCCTCCAAAGGCCTAACAGACTTGTTTTCCCTCCAAAGGCCTAACAGAAACACACTCAAACTCACACACTTTTTGATATCTTAAATAGCTGTAAATGATGGGAGGTCTGAAAGCGTCATCAACATAAAAGGTCAACAATAGGCAAATAGCAAACGCAGCATCCAGCCCGTCACCACTATTCAGTCGTGGTCAAAGCACGCCATTCCACGAGAGCAGGATTTATTTTCCGTCTGGAAGCAATGAGCCCCAATCAGTCGTCCATGACAACAACATCATAAACAAACAGATCATGAGCTCATCTCCAGGCTTTGCTGTGGCGACGGACACCACACTGTTCTGTTCTGGGTTTAATTACTTCAACAATCACAGAATGGTGAGATATCCCATAGGGCAGTTTGGGCTCCTGCAGGTTCCTCTCAACTACACACTGATTAAGACCTGACGAGGGTAGACTGGCAACAGATGCCATCACTCCTCACTGGCTGGCTGGCTGACTGGCTGGCTGGCTGACTGGCTGGCTGACTGGCTGACTGACTGACTGGCAACAGATGCCATCACTCCTCACTGGCTGGCTGGCTGGCTGACTGGCTGACTGACTGGCTGACTGACTGACTGACTGGCAACAGATGCCATCACTCCTCACTGGCTGGCTGGCTGACTGGCTGGCTGACTGACTGACTGGCTGACTGGCAACAGATGCCATCACTCCCCACTGGCTGGCTGGCTGACTGGCAACAGATGCCATCACTCCTCACTGGCTGGCTGACTGGCTGACTGACTGGCTGACTGGCTGGCTGGCTGGCTGACTGACTGGCTGACTGACTGGCTGGCAACAGATGCCATCACTCCTCACTGGCTGGCTGGCTGGCTGGCTGGCTGGCTGGCTGGCTGACTGGCTGATTGACTGGCTGACTGGCTGATTGACTGGCTGATTGACTGGCTGGCTGACTGGCTGACTGGCTGGCTGGCTGACTGACTGGCTGGCTGGCTGGCTGGCTGGCTGACTGACTAGGGCCCATAAAGCGTCTGAGTACGAATGCTGATCAGGTCCTTCCTGTCCATTTATCTAAAAGTCGAACCTGATCCTAGATCAGCACTGCTATTCAGAGAGGCATTATGAGCCCAGAGCCATCTGATCCACCCTGGTTGTAGGAGGCATTATGACTACGGGCCCAGAGCCATCTGATCCACCCTGGTTGTAGGAGGCATTATGAGCCCAGAGCCATCTGATCCACCCTGGTTGTAGGAGGCATTATGAGCCCAGAGCCATCTGATCCACCCTGGTTGTAGGAGGCATTATGAGCCCAGAGCCATCTGATCCACCCTGGTTGTAGGAGGCATTATGAGCCCAGAGCCATCTGATCCACCCTGGTTGTAGGAGGCATTATGACTACGGGCCCAGAGCCATCTGATCCACCCTGGTTGTAGGAGGCATTATGAGCCCAGAGCCATCTGATCCACCCTGGTTGTAGGAGGCATTATGAGCCCAGAGCCATCTGATCCATCCTGGATGTAGGAGGCATTATGAGCCCAGAGCCATCTGATCCACCCTGGTTGTAGGAGGCATTATGACTACGGGCCCAGAGCCATCTGATCCACCCTGGTTGTAGGAGGCATTATGACTACGGGCCCAGAGCCATCTGATCCACCCTGGTTGTAGGAGGCATTATGACTACGGGCCCAGAGCCATCTGATCCACCCTGGTTGTAGGAGGCATTATGACTACGGGCCCAGAGCCATCTGATCCACCCTGGTTGTAGGAGGCATTATGACTACGGGCCCAGAGCCATCTGATCCACCCTGGTTGTAGGAGGCATTATGACTACGGGCCCAGAGCCATCTGATCCACCCTGGTTGTAGGAGGCATTATGACTACGGGCCCAGAGCCATCTGATCCACCCTGGTTGTAGGAGGCATTATGACTACGGGCCCAGAGCCATCTGATCCACCCTGGTTGTAGGAGGCATTATGACTACGGGCCCAGAGCCATCTGATCCACCCTGGTTGTAGGAGGCATTATGACTACGGGCCCAGAGCCATCTGATCCACCCTGGTTGTAGGAGGCATTAACCCTAGGGCCCAGAGCCATCTGATCCACCCTGGTTGTAGGAGGCAACCCTGAGAATAACACGGGCCCAGAGCCATCTGATCCACCCTGGTTGTAGGAGGGTTAACCCTGCAGAATAACAGGGTTGTACTCAGTCTGATCCACCCTGGTTGTAGGAGGGTTAACCCTGCAGAATAACAGGGTTGTACTCAGTCTGATCCACCCTGGTTGTAGGAGGGTTAACCCTGCAGAATAACAGGGTTGTACTCAGTCTGATCCACCCTGGTTGTAGGAGGGTTAACCCTGCAGAATAACAGGGTTGTATTCAGTCTGATCCACCCTGGTTGTAGGAGGGTTAACCCTGCAGAATAACAGGGTTGTATTCAGTCTGATCCACCCTGGTTGTAGGAGGGTTAACCCTGCAGAATAACAGGGTTGTATTCAGTCTGATCCACCCTGGTTGTAGGAGGGTTAACCCTGCAGAATAACAGGGTTGTACTCAGTCTGATCCACCCTGGTTGTAGGAGGGTTAACCCTGCAGAATAACAGGGTTGTATTCAGTCTGATCCACCCTGGTTGTAGGAGGGTTAACCCTGCAGAATAACAGGGTTGTATTCAGTCTGATCCACCCTGGTTGTAGGAGGGTTAACCCTGCAGAATAACAGGGTTGTATTCAGTCTGATCCACCCTGGTTGTAGGAGGGTTAACCCTGCAGAATAACAGGGTTGTACTCAGTCTGATCCACCCTGGTTGTAGGAGGGTTAACCCTGCAGAATAACAGGGTTGTACTCAGTCTGATCCACCCTGGTTGTAGGAGGGTTAACCCTGCAGAATAACAGGGTTGTATTCAGTCTGATCCACCCTGGTTGTAGGAGGGTTAACCCTGCAGAATAACAGGGTTGTACTCAGTCTGATCCACCCTGGTTGTAGGAGGGTTAACCCTGCAGAATAACAGGGTTGTATTCAGTCTGATCCACCCTGGTTTTAGGAGGGTTAACCCTGCAGAATAACAGGGTTGTACTCAGTCTGATCCACCCTGGTTTTAGGAGGGTTAACCCTGCAGAATAACAGGGTTGTACTCAGTCTGATCCACCCTGGTTGTAGGAGGGTTAACCCTGATAATACAGAAACTAGCTGTTTTTAAGATGTGCCTCAGATGGACAACAACAGGTAAAACACAAAGCAGACTCCCCCGTTGAGGAATTAGTGTTGTTACCCCTCCCTGCTATCTCCCTCCTCTACCCCCTCCGCCAGATGTTGGCCCTGCTACCCCCCTCTTCCTTCCAGCCTTCCCTCTCCCCCAGATGTGAGGAGAGGAAGCAATAGAATGCCCAGCTACCCCCCTCTTCCTCACTTCCTTCCAGCCTTCCCTCTCTCCCAAATGTGAGGAGGGAAGCAATAGAATGCCCAGCTACCCCCCTCTTCCTTCCAGCCTTCCTCTCTCCAGGATGTGAGGAGAGGAAGCAATAGAATGCCCAGCTACCCCCCCTCTTCCTCACTTCCTTCCAGCCTTCCCTCTCTCCCAAATGTGAGGAGAGGAAGCAATAGAATGCCCAGCTACCCCCTCTTCCTCACGTCCTTCCCTCTCACCTAGATGTGAGGAGAGGAAGCAATAGAATGCCCAGCTCCCCCCTCTTCCTCACTTCCTTCCTTCCTTCCCTCTCTCCTAGATGTGAGGAGAGGAAGCAATAGAATGCCCAGCTACCCCCCTCTTCCTCACATCCTTCCTTCCCTCTCTCCTAGATGTGAGGAGAGGAAGCAATAGAATGCCCAGCTACCCCCACGCCCCTCTTCCTCACTTCCTTCCCTCTCTCCTAGATGTGAGGAGAGGAAGCAATAGAATGCCCAGCTACCCTCCCCCTCTTCCTCACTTCCTTCCTTCCCTCTCTCCTAGATGTGAGGAGAGGAAGCAATAGAATGCCCAGCTACCCCCCCGCCCCTCTTCCTCACTTCCTTCCCTCTCTCCTAGATGTGAGGAGAGGAAGCAATAGAATGCCCAGCTACCCCCCCCCCCGCCCCTCTTCCTCACTTCCTTCCCTCTCTCCTAAATGTGAGGAGAGGAAGCAATAGAATGCCCAGCTACCCCCCCCTCTTCCTCACATCCTTCCTTCCCTCTCTCCTAGATGTGAGGAGAGGAAGCAATAGAATGCCCAGCTACCCCCACGCCCCTCTTCCTCACTTCCTTCCCTCTCTCCTAGATGTGAGGAGAGGAAGCAATAGAATGCCCAGCTACCCTCCCCCTCTTCCTCACTTCCTTCCTTCCCTCTCTCCTAGATGTGAGGAGAGGAAGCAATAGAATGCCCAGCTACCCCCCCCGCCCCTCTTCCTCACTTCCTTCCCTCTCTCCTAGATGTGAGGAGAGGAAGCAATAGAATGCCCAGCTACCCCCCCCCCGCCCCTCTTCCTCACTTCCTTCCCTCTCTCCTAGATGTGAGGAGAGGAAGCAATAGAATGCCCAGCTACCCCCCCCCCCCTCTTCCTCACTTCCTGCCCAGCTGAAAGAGAAGTGAAAAACACACCAGGTTGAGAAAGTGGGCGTGTCAGTGCTTGACAGAGGGAAAGGGTTCTATGTTCCTTTTGACACTGGCAGGAGTGTGTGTGTGTGTGTGTGTGTGTGTTGGCAGGAAGTGCTGGCTGTTTGTGATTAGGGGGCACGATCCCTCCTTCTCCCCTCGGTCCCCCACGGTGGCGGAAACCTGATATCTGTGTCTAATAAACCACTAGCAGCGCTCTAATAGAGAGTGTGTGTGTGTGTGTTGGGGGAGGTGTGTGTGTGTGTGTGTTGGGAGAGGTGTGTGTGTGTGTTGGGAGAGGTGTGTGTGTGTGTGTGTGTGTGTGTGGAGGGGGTTAGACTAACAACTGTTTCTCATCTTCAAATAGACCTGTGGTGGGTGGAGAATGGCTTAGTGCTTGTTTGAGAGTGTGTGTGATAGTGTGTGTGTTGCGTCACGGTGTGTGTGTGTGTGTGTGTGTGTGTGTGTGTGTGTGTGTGTGTGTGTGTTGGCGCATGTGTGATAGTGTGTGTGTTGCGTCACTGTGTGTGTGTGTGTTGGCGCGTGTGTGATAGTGTGTGTGTTGCGTCACTGTGTGTGTGTCAGGTCTCTTCCGCTCGTTCAGTCAGAACCCATTGGCACCAGCAGATGACAGGGCTCCACATGTGCAGTCATCACCCTGGCCCTAACACCAGCCCCCCCCCACACACACACACACACACACACACACACACACACACACACACACACACACACACACACACACACACACACACACACACACACACACTTGTCATCTTCTCTCACTGAGCTCCATGTCAGACCCAAAAGACAGAAGGAAACAGACTCCCAGTTGGTTCTCCTTTTAAGGCAACACGCCAGTCTAACGCCAGTCTAACACCAGCCTAATGCCAGTCTAAAACCAGCCTAACGCCAGTCTAACGCCAGTCTAACGCCAGTCTAACGCCAGTCTAACACCAGCCTAACGCCAGTCTAACGCCAGCCTAACGCCAGTCTAACGCCAGTCTAACGCCAGCCTAACGCCAGTCTAACGCCAGTCTAACACCAGTCTAATGCCAGTCTAACGCCAGTCTAACACCAGTCTAAAGCCAGTCTAACGCCAGTCTAATGCCAGTCTAAAACCAGTCTAACACCAGTCTAACGCCAGTCTAATGCCAGTCTAAAACCAGTCTAATGCCAGTCTGACGCCAGTCTAACACCAGTCTAACACAGACCTCATCAGTGTGTCAACACACCAGTCTAACACAGACCTCAGTGTGTCAACACACCAGTCTAACACAGACCTCATCAGTGTGTCAACACACCAGTCTAACACAGACCTCATCAGTGTCAACACACCAGTCTAACACAGACCTCATCAGTGTCAACACACCAGTCTAACACAGACCTCATCAGTGTCAACACACCAGTCTAACACAGACCTCATCAGTGTCAACACACCAGTCTAACACAGACCTCATCAGTGTGTCAACACACCAGTCTAACACAGACCTCATCAGTGTGTCAACACACCAGTCTAACACAGACCTCATCAGTGTCAACACACCAGTCTAACACAGACCTCATCAGTGTCAACACACCAGTCTAACACAGACCTCATCAGTGTCAACACACCAGTCTAACACAGACCTCATCAGTGTGTCAACACACCAGTCTAACACAGACCTCAGTGTGTCAACACACCAGTCTAACACAGACCTCATCAGTGTGTCAACACACCAGTCTAACACAGACCTCATCAGTGTCAACAAACCAGTCTAACACAGAACACACCAGTCTAACACAGACCTCATCTGTGTGTCAACACACCAGTCTAACACCAGTCTAACACCAGTCTAACGCCAGTCTAACGCCAGTCTAACACCAGTCTAAGCCAGTCTAACACCAGTCTAACGCCAGTCTAATGCCAGTCCAACACCAGTCTAACACAGACCACACCAGTCTAACACAGACCTCATCAGTGTGTCAACAGCAGCACTTTGTTGAATGGCAGCAGGAACAGCCCCCTGCTCCAATATGACTGGAAACACCACAATCAGGAGGTCTTCTTTGGTCCCGTGGCTTTGACCCGTGGTTGTCCCACCCGACCCAACATGCATAAATACAGTTTTTAGCTATACCCTGGTAGACTGGTCTGGTAGCTATACCCTGTTAGACTGGTCTAGTAGCTATACCCTGTTAGACTGGTCTAGTAGCTATACCCTGGTAGACTGGTCTGGTAGCTATACCCTGTTAGACTGGTCTGGTAGCTATACCCTGGTAGACTGGTCTAGTAGCTATACCCTGTTAGACTGGTCTGGTAGCTATACCCTGGTAGACTGGTCTGGTAGCTATACCCTGTTAGACTGGTCTGGTAGCTATACCCTGGTAGACTGGTCTGGTAGCTATACCCTGTTAGACTGGTCTGGTAGCTATACCCTGGTAGACTGGTCTAGTAGCTATACCCTGGTAGACTGGTCTGGTAGCTATACCCTGTTAGACTGGTCTGGTAGCTATACCCTGTTAGACTGGTCTAGTAGCTATACCCTGGTAGACTGGTCTGGTAGCTATACCCTGTTAGACTGGTCTGGTAGCTATACCCTGGTAGACTGGTCTGGTAGCTATACCCTGTTAGACTGGTCTAGTAGCTATACCCTGTTAGACTGGTCTGGTAGCTATACCCTGGTAGACTGGTCTGGTAGCTATACCCTGTTAGACTGGTCTGGTAGCTAGGTACTGGTCTGGTAGCTATACCCTGTTAGACTGGTCTGGTAGCTATACCCTGTTAGACTGGTCTAGTAGCTATACCCTGGTAGACTGGTCTGGTAGCTATACCCTGTTAGACTGGTCTGGTAGCTATACCCTGTTAGACTGGTCTAGTCTGGTAGACTGGTCTGGTAGCTATACCCTGTTAGACTGGTCTGGTAGCTATACCCTGGTAGACTGGTCTGGTAGCTATACCCTGTTAGACTGGTCTAGTAGCTATACCCTGGTAGACTGGTCTGGTAGCTATACCCTATACTATACCCTGGTAGACTGGTCTGGTAGCTATACCCTGTTAGACTGGTCTAGTAGCTATACCCTGGTAGACTGGTCTGGTAGCTATACCCTGGTAGACTGGTCTGGTAGCTAGGTAGACTGGTCTGGTAGCTACCCTGTTAGACTGGTCTAGTAGCTATACCCTGGTAGACTGGTCTGGTAGCTATACCCTGGTAGACTGGTCTGGTAGCTATACCCTGTTAGACTGGTCTAGTAGCTATACCCTGGTAGACTGGTCTGGTAGCTATACCCTGGTAGACTGGTCTGGTAGCTATACCCTGGTAGACTGGTCTGGTAGCTATACCCTGGTAGACTGGTCTGGTAGCTATACCCTGGTAGACTGGTCTAGTAGCTATACCCTGGTAGACTGGTCTAGTAGCTATACCCTGGTAGACTGGTCTGGTAGCTATACCCTGGTAGACTGGTCTGGTAGCTATACCCTGTTAGACTGGTCTAGTAGCTATACCCTGGTAGACTGGTCTGGTAGCTATACCCTGTTAGACTGGTCTGGTAGCTATACCCTGGTAGACTGGTCTGGTAGCTATACCCTGGTAGACTGGTCTGGTAGCTATACCCTGGTAGACTGGTCTGGTAGCTATACCCTGGTAGACTGGTCTAGTAGCTATACCCTGGTAGACTGCACTAGTAGCTATACCCTGGTAGACTGGTCTAGTAGCTATACCCTGGTAGACTGGTCTGGTAGCTATACCCTGGTAGACTGGTCTGGTAGCTATACCCTGGTAGACTGGTAGCTATACCCTGGTAGACTGGTCTGGTAGCTATACCCTGGTAGACTGGTCTGGTAGCTATACCCTGGTAGACTGGTCTGGTAGCTATACCCTGGTAGACTGGTCTGGTAGCTATACCCTGGTAGACTGGTCTGGTAGCTATACCCTGGTAGACTGGTCTAGTAGCTATACCCTGGTAGACTGGTCTAGTAGCTATACCCTGGTAGACTGGTCTGGTAGCTATACCCTGGTAGACTGGTCTAGTAGCTATACCCTGGTAGACTGGTCTGGTAGCTATACCCTGGTAGACTGGTCTGGTAGCTATACCCTGGTAGACTGGTCTAGTAGCTATACCCTGGTAGACTGGTGTGGTAGCTATACCCTGGTAGACTGGTCTGGTAGCTATACCCTGGTAGACTGGTCTGGTAGCTATACCCTGGTAGACTGGTCTGGTAGCTATACCCTGGTAGACTGGTCTAGTAGCTATACCCTGGTAGACTGGTCTGGTAGCTATACCCTGGTAGACTGGTCTGGTAGCTATACCCTGGTAGACTGGTCTGGTAGCTATACCCTGGTAGACTGGTCTGGTAGCTATACCCTGGTAGACTGGTCTAGTAGCTATACCCTGGTAGACTGGTGTGGTAGCTATACCCTGGTAGACTGGTCTGGTAGCTATACCCTGGTAGACTGGTCTGGTAGCTATACCCTGGTAGACTGGTCTGGTAGCTATACCCTGGTAGACTGGTCTGGTAGCTATACCCTGGTAGACTGGTCTGGTAGCTATACCCTGGTAGACTGGTCTGGTAGCTATACCCTGGTAGACTGGTCTGGTAGCTATACCCTGGTAGACTGGTCTGGTAGCTATAGACTGGTCTAGTAGCTATACCCTGGTAGACTGGTCTGGTAGCTATACCCTGGTAGACTGGTCTGGTAGCTATACCCTGGTAGCTATACCCTGGTAGACTGGTCTGGTAGCTATACCCTGGTAGACTGGTCTGGTAACTATATCCTGGTAGCTACATATAGACACTGTTCACCATGTTCTCTAGACTACAGCAGAAGGTGTGTTGGTAGCTGGTAGCTTCATATAGACACTGTTCACCAGGTTCTCTAGACTACAGCAGAAGGTGTGTTGGTAGCTGGTAGCTGGTAGAGTAGCTGTCTGTGATCCGAGAAGTCAGTGCTCTTCTCTTCTTCTCTGTGACATTTAGGAGGTTCATTTAGATACACTAACAAGGTAACCGCTGCCTCTCAGCCCCACTAACAACCCTCTCTATCAGCCCCGCTAACAACCCTCTCTATCAGCCCCGCTAACAACCCTCTCTATCAGCCCCGCTAACAACCCTCTCTATCAGCCCCGCTAACAACCCTCTCTATCAGCCCCGCTAACAACCCTCTCTATCAGCCCCGCTAACAACCCTCTCTATCAGCCCCCACTAACAACCCTCTCTATCAGCCCCCACTAACAACCCTCTCTATCAGCCCCACTAACAACCCTCTCTATCAGCCCCACTAACAACCCTCTCTATCAGCCCCACTAACAACCCTCTCTATCAGCCCCACTAACAACCCTCTCTATCAGCCCCACTAACAACCCTCTCTATCAGCCCCGCTAACAACCCTCTCTATCAGCCCCGCTAACAACCCTCTCTATCAGCCCCACTAACAACCCTCTCTATCAGCCCCACTAACAACCCTCTCTATCGGCCCCACTAACAACCCTCTCTATCGGCCCCACTAACAACCCTCTCTATCAGCCCCCACTAACAACCCTCTCTATCAGCCCCACTAACAACCCTCTCTATCAGCCCCACTAACAACCCTCTCTATCAGCCCCACTAACAACCCTCTCTATCAGCCCCACTAACAACCCTCTCTATCAGCCCCATTAGCAGCTAGTGATAAGAGACATACAATATGGGAGTCAGCTGACCTGTGAACACACAGAGAGAGACTGTCTGAAATGGCACCCTATTCCCTATATAGGGCACTTGTTTTGACCAGGGGCCCTGGTGCACTATACAGGAAGTAGGATGCCACTTGGGACGCAGGCTGAGACACACATCCAAACCAAGGTGACATGTGACTCCAGCAGAGAGGAGAGAGGCTGGGTGCCCCTCCCTGTTCACCAACAAACCCTTAGTCAGCTCTCAGTTCCCATACAAGGACCACAGCAATAAGAGAGCTGTGTTAGAAAAGACACAGTGTTAACTCTTCCAGAACTAGCCTGCTGATCCCAGATCTGTTTGTGTTGTGAACTAGCCTGCTGATCCCAGATCTGTTTGTGTTGTGAACACAGCCTGCTGATCCCAGATCTGTTTGTGTTGTGAACACAGCCTGCTGATCCCAGATCTGTTTGTGTTGTGAACTAGCCTGCTGGTCCCAGATCTGTTTGTGTTGTGAACTAGCCTGCTGGTCCCAGATCTGTTTGTGTTGTGAACACAGCCTGCTGGTCCCAGATCTGTTTGTGTTGTGAACTAGCCTGCTGATCCCAGATCTGTTTGTGTTGTGAACTAGCCTGCTGATCCCAGATCTGTTTGTGCTGTGAACACAGCCTGCTGGTCCCAGATCTGTTTGTGTTGTGAACTAGCCTGCTGGTCCCAGATCTGTTTGTGTTGTGAACTAGCCTGCTGGTCCCAGATCTGTTTGTGTTGTGAACACAGCCTGCTGGTCCCAGATCTGTTTGTGTTGTGAACTAGCCTGCTGGTCCCAGATCTGTTTGTGTTGTGAACACAGCCTGCTGGTCCCAGATCTGTTTGTGTTGTGAACTCGCCTGCTGATCCTAGATCTGTTTGTGTTGTGAACTAGCCTGCTGGTCCCAGATCTGTTTGTGTTGTGTTGACAACTACTATGGACTATCTCACACAACCACCTCCTGCTTGCTTCTCCATCAGCCACATAAGGCCAGGGAGGTTGAAGTACAGACTACACAACTAGAACACAGAACTCTAGAACTAGAACAGAACAAATAGAACACCGGAACCCACTGCATCTAGAGGTAGGACAAATGGTGACTACTGAGGAGAGAAGATGATCACATGACAAGCTGTGACTCTGGGATGAGGAAGTACTTCAACAACCAGCATTATCATGACCAATATTACCAATCGACCTGGATAAAGATGGCCTCTAAATCCACAGTGAATCACAACTTCAGTTAGGTAAGTGAACCATGGTGAAACCAAGCCAGATTCAGGATCTGGAGGATACAAGGTGGTTTGCTAAGACAACATGAAATGATTTAAAGAAAACAGATGACCTAATCGTCACATGATGACACGTCGTTTGTTTAAGAACAGTCAACCATAAGGAAAGAGTCGGTCTTTCTCTCTCCGTCTCTCTCCCTCTCTCCGTCTCGCCCTCTCTCTCCGTCTCTCCCTCTCTCTCTCCGTCTCTCTCTCTCCCCGTCTCTCCCTCTCTCTCTCTCCCCGTCTCGCCCTCTCTCTCCGTCTCGCCCTCTCTCTCTGTCTCGCCCTCTCTCTCTCCGTCTCGCCCTCTCTCTCTCCGTCTCGCCCTCTCTCTCTCCGTCTCTCCCTCTCCGTCTCTCCCTCTCCGTCTCTCTCTCCCCGTCTCTCCCCGTCTCTCTCTCCCCGTCTCTCCCCGTCTCTCCCCGTCTCTCTCTCCCCGTCTCTCTCTCTCTCTCCCCGTCTCTCCCTCTCTCTCCGTCTCTCCCTCTCTCTCTCCCCCTCCCACTCTCCCCGTCTCACGTTCTCCATCTCTGTCTCTCAAGACAAACATTACCTTTGGCTCTCCTCTCCTCCACTGGAGTTCTGCTTCCACTCAACACAAGGTTCTGCACCCCCAAATGACACCCTATTCCCTACATAGTGCACTCCGTTTGATCAGGGCCCAGAGCACTACGGGGGGGAATAGGGTGCCATTTAGGGCCCAGAGCAGGACAAGGCCAGCTTAGAGGCTCAGCTCACTCCTCTCCTCTCCGGGGAGGTTTATCATTCCTCATGTCAGTCCAGGCTGGAGGAATGTGTGGAGAGGATTTAACATGGTACTACTAGTAGTGTGATATGAGTTTTAAAAAGGGATGGAGATGAAACAAGAGGTCACAGAGAAGGAAACCTGTTCAGAGAAGGAAACCTGTTCAGAGAAGGAAACCGGTTCAGAGAAGGAAACCGGTTCAGAGAAGGAAACCGGTTCAGAGAAGGAAACCGCTCAGAGAAGGAAACCGGTTCAGAGAAGGAAACCGCTCAGAGAAGGAAACCGGTTCAGAGAAGGAAACCGTTCAGAGAAGGAAACCGGTTCAGAGAAGGAAACCTTTCAGAGAAGGACAGTAGGTAGGTAATGACCTGCCTATTCATTCATATACAGTAGGTATGGACCTGCCTATTCATTCATATACAGTATGTGTAGACCTGCCTATTCATTCATATACAGTAGGTGTGGACCTGCCTATTCATTCATATACAGTAGGTGTAGACCTGCCTATTCATTCATATACAGTAGGTGTGGACCTGCCTATTCATTCATATACAGTAGGTGTGGACCTGCCTATTCATTCATATACAGTAGGTATGGACCTGCCTATTCATTCATATACAGTAGGTATGGACCTGCCTATTCATTCATATACAGTAGGTGTGGACCTGCCTATTCATTCATATACAGTAGGTGTGGACCTGCCTATTCATTCATATACAGTAGGTGTAGACCTGCCTATTCATTCATATACAGTAGGTGTGGACCTGCCTATTCATTCATATACAGTAGGTATGGACCTGCCTATTCATTCATATACAGTAGGTGTGGACCTGCCTATTCATTCATATACAGTAGGTATGGACCTGCCTATTCATTCATATACAGTAGGTATGGACCTGCCTATTCATTCATATACAGTAGGTGAGGACCTGCCTATTCATTCATATACAGTAGGTGTGGACCTGCCTATTCATTCATATACAGTAGGTATGGACCTGCCTATTCATTCATATACAGTCGGTATCTGATCATAGAAATAAACACATCTCTATTTTAAGCATCCACGTGACAGGCCTATGTGATCAACGGCTAATTGCGCATCACATTTGCGACATTGGTCATGCATGCACAGTGGGAGGAGCTAAATTAGTGGTCATAATTCTACCTAGCCTACTTTGTTGAAAAATAATCCCCCAGGCCGTCAGTTGGGTACGGCAGGTACAGCAGACGCCATTACCCTAGCTCAAGACCAAACATTTAAAAAGTAGGCTATAAAAAAAAAAAGTTGTTTAAAATCATTCCAATCCTGATTCAAATACGTCTGTTTAGCGTATTGACCCGGCTGGCTTTAGGACCATGCGGAGCGTCGCTCGGAGAGAAGCTGCCAGTCTGCATGTCGTTCTCTCACTAAGAGAGCAAGAGACAAGGGCCAGACAGTTTGCTTTGCCGGTCAGTCGTTTTGGCAGTGCGCCGATTGCTTTGAATTTGACGTGGGCATTTGAACTCGTCCTTGTAGGCCTCACTGACAGCTGTTTTATACACCGGCTCCGTTTCACATTGATGTCAGCATAGGAAACGTGTCCCAATTTGGCTAGCGGAAGATGTACTTCAGGGGAAGCTTATTTTAATTTGTCAAAATTTGCAATAATTACTGGTGCCTATACAAAAATAGATTCACCAGAGAGCATGATTTGACCACAGAGGATCATTAGCTTTTTTAAAAATGAGTTTTGGATTGTTTTAAGCTGCCATTTGGGCAGTACACGACGAATAGCCTAGCAAACAGCTAATTGTTTCGTTGCAGTGGTCAGTGAAAAGCTGTTAAAAAAAATAGTCCTAGGGCTGTCAGAATATTTCAAAAATACAAATTGTAGAAAAAAAACATAATTTAGAAAGAAAAATGGCTACTGCTGATAAGAGATCACAAATAAAAGACTGTCTCCATTCATCAACTCCTAATTGAGCGAACAGTAGCCCATCGTATTGGTACCGGCGGAGTGCACAACATACCCACGGTCTGTCATCGGATCAGTATCACTGGAACGGCGGCTTTTGGACAATAATTCCTACCTCCAGGCTACATGGACGTCATATTTCACCATTTGTATCATATTTCACCACTTGAACCTCTCCTTTTCGGACTAGATTAGATGGGGCTGCATTCAAAGAAAAACGATTGTTTTTACAGATGTTTCCCATGCAGAGAAAGGAGAAGAAACATCTCTGATAAAGCCTACTCTATGTCACTACTATCTCTAACACTACTGGCTCAGTCACTACTATACTACTATCTCTGCCACTACTATCTCTGTCACTACTATCTCTGCCACTACTATCTCTGCCACTACTATACTACTATCTCTGTCACTACTATCTCTGCCACTACTATCTCTGTCACTACTATCTCTGTCACTACTATACTACTATCTCTGTCACTACTATCTCTGTCACTACTATCTCTGTCACTACTATACTACTATCTCTGTCACTACTATCTCTGCCACTACTATCTCTGCCACTACTATCTCTGTCACTACTATCTCTGTCACTACTGGCTCAGACATGCATTGTTCAGAACTGGCCGTTTTGCTAATATTTAGCCTAAATTATGACTATGCAGTCTACTCATCACATTAGGACTAGTGGCCTAGCTTACATTAGTCTTCAAGTGGGATGATAGATGCACGCAATAACCTCTGTTATAAAAAGGGTGACATTTGATGTTGAACAAATAGTTTGAAAGTCAGGCGTCACCTATGGATGAGGTCATCAGAGGTCGTCCTTGTTGTGACTTGATAGCGTGTATTATGCATCTTGTTGCACTGTGTGCGCCCGTTCCACAATGTAAATGAGTACATTTATGATGAGTTTGAGTAGCGGTTGACATTGTATATGCCGTTCCACAGACCAGTAGCCTAGGAGTAGCTACAGTAGCCTAGGGCTAGCCTACAGTAGCCTAGGAGTAGCTACAGTAGCCTAGGAGTAGCTGGAGTAGCTACAGTAGCCTAGGAGTAGCTCCAGTAGTTTAGGAGTAGCCTACAATAGCCTAGGAGTAGTCACAGTAGCCTAGGAGTAGCCTACAGTAGCTTAGGAGTAGTCACAGTAGCCTAGAAGTAGCCTACAGTAGCTTAGGAGTAGCTACAGTAGCCTAGGAGTAGCCTACAGTAGCTCAGGAGTAGCTACAGTAGCCTAGGAGTAGCCTACAGTAGTTTAGGCATAGCTACAGTAGTTTAGGAGTAGCCTACAGTAGCTCAGGAGTAGCTACAGTAGCCTAGGAGTAGCCTACAGTAGCCTACGAGTAGCTACATTAGTTTAGGCATAGCTACAGTAGTTTAGGAGTAGCCTACAGTAGTGTAGGAGTAGCCTACAGTAGCCTAGGAGTAGTCACAGTAGCCTAGGAGTAGTCACAGTAGCCTACAGTAGTTTAGGAGTAGCTACAGTAGCCTAGGAGTAGCCTACAGTAGTTTAGGAGTAGCTACAGAAGCCTAGGAGTAGCTACAATAGCCTAGGAGTAGCTACAGTAGCTTAGGAGTAGACAATTGGCTGTGGTGCTGAAATATGGATACGAGGGCACTATTACAAGCGGATCCCAGCCCATCAATCAGGAGAATATTTCCACTAGCTTTGTACAGTTTCTGCAAATCGACATATCTGCATCTAGTTATTCATTACAGTAGCTATCTACAGTTTCTGCAAATCGACATATCTGCTTCTAGCTATTCATTACAGTAGCTATCTAGCTAGCCACAGTTTCTGTAGTCAACATAGCTGTATCTAGTAATTCATTACAGTAGCTATTTAGCTAGCTAATGGGGACTTGATTTACTTTTTTTTTTTTTTAAACAGCCTAAGTTTTAAGAGGTGGAAAATGCACGTACCTAAAGCTCCGGTGCCCAAATGCACGTACCTAAAGCTCCGGTGCCCAAATGCACGTACCTAAAGCTCCGGTGCCCAAATGCACGTACCTAAAGCTCAGGTGCCCAAATGAAACCTAAAGCTGGTGCCCAAATGCACGTACCTAAAGCTCCGGTGCCCAAGTGGTCCCCAACGTCCCTGATCAATCCATCCCTGCCTCTCATATCTCACATTACAAAATGACTTGACATTATCATGACGTCACAGCGGTTATGGTCGGCATGTTTTCATTGGTGAATAGGTCTATAAATGTACCTTGCAAATCACCTTGTCATCTATTTATCACTATGGACATCGGCATCTGTACATGATCTAAGACGTTGTGACGTGTCATTGGACTATTGTGTCGAACATTTTGTAGGAAAATAATTCCATAGGGTAGCTACATTATGTTAAAAATGGCTGAACATTGCGCACACAATGTTTACAATGTTAGTTTACTGGTTATTACAATGTTAGTTGGTTAGTTCACAATGTTTAATGTTAGTTGGTTAGTTCACAATGTTTAATGTTAGTTGGTTAGTTCACAATGTTTAATGTTAGTTTACTGGTTAGTTTACAATGTTTAATGTTAGTTGGTTAGTTTACAATGTTTAATGTTAGTTGGTTAGTTCACAATGTTTAATGTTAGTTGGTTAGTTCACAATGTTTAATGTTAGTTGGTTAGTTCACAATGTTTAATGTTAGTTGGTTAGTTCACAATGTTAGTTGGTTAGTTCACAATGTTTAATGTTAGTTGGTTGGTTTACAATGTTTAATGTTAGTTGGTTAGTTTACAATGTTTAATGTTAGTTTACTGGTTAGTTCACAATGTTTAATGTTAGTTGGTTAGTTCCAATGTTTAATGTTAGTTGGTTAGTTCACAATGTTTAATGTTAGTTTACTGGTTAGTTCAAATGTTTAATGTTAGTTGGTTAGTTCACAATGTTTAATGTTCCTGGTTAGTTCACAATGTTTAATGTTAGTTGGTTAGTTCACAATGTTTAACGTTAGTTGGTTAGTTCACAATGTTTAATGTTAGTTGGTTAGTTCACAATGTTTAATGTTAGTTTAAGTTCACAATGTTAGTTGGTTCTTCACAATGTTTAATGTCAGTTGGTTATTACAAAATGACTTGACATTATAATGTTAGTTTACTGGTCACAGCGGTTATGGTTAGCATGTTTAATGTCAGTTGGTGACAATGTTTAATGTTGGTTACTGGTTAGTTCACAATGTTTAATGTTAGTTTACTTGTTCACAATGTTAGTTTTAGTTCACAATAGTTGGTTAGTTCACAATGTTTAATGTTACATCGTTAGCATCTGTTAGTGGTTATCTAATGTTAGTTGGTTAGTTCACGTGTCATTGGACTATTGTTTAATGTCAGTTTACTGGTTACATGTTTAATGTTAGTTGGTTAGACAATGTTTAATGTTAGTTGGTTAGTTCACAATGTTTAATGTTATTGTGTTAAAAATGTTTAATGTTGGTTTACTGGTTAGTTCACAATGTTTAATGTTAGTTTACAATGTTAGTTGGTTAGTTCACAATGTTTAATGTTAGTTGGTTAGTTCACAATGTTTAATGTTAGTTTTACTGGTTAGTTCACAATGTTTAATGTTAGTTTACTGGTTAGTTCACAATGTTAGTTGGTTAGTTGACAATGTTTAATGTTAGTTGGTTAGTTCACAATGTTTAATGTTAGTTGGTTAGTTCATAATGTTTAATGTTAGTTTTACAGTTCACAATGTTTTGGTTAGTTCACAATGTTAGTTGGTTCACAGAGCAAATGTTTAATGTTAGTTTAGAGTTCAAAAGACACATTCAAAATGTAAATGATAATGACTATTGGTTGTGAATATGCTACACAATGTTTTAATGTTAGTTTACTGGTTGTTCACAATGAGTTGTTTTGTTGTTGTCCTAGTTACAATGTTAGTTGGTTTTTTAATGTCTGGTTAGTTCTTTTTAATGTTAGTTTACTGGTTAGTTCACAATGTTAGTTGGTTAGTTCACAATGTTAGTTGGTTAGTTCCAATGTTTAATGTTAAGTTCACAATGTTTAATGTTAGTTTACTGGTTAGTTCACAATGTTTAATGTTAGTTTACTGGTTAGTTCACAATGTTAGTTGGGTTCGCATTCTCACCCCACACATCTGTTGAATGGATGTTTCTCCCTGTTAGTTGGTTTAGTTCACAATGTTTAATGAGGGGAGGAAATGTTTAATGTTAGTTGGTTAGTTCACAATGTTTAATGTTAGTTTATGGTTAGTTCATGTTTAATGTTAAGGTTAGTTTACAATGTTAGTTGGTTAGTTGACAATGTTTAATGTTAGTTTGCACTGGTTAGTTTACAATGTTAGTTGGTTAGTTGACAATGTTTAATGTTAGTTTTACTGGTTAGTTCACAATGTTTAATGTTAAGGAGGGATGGGAAGAGAAGGATAGAAATCCAACTGTTTTTCAGAACGGAAGAAATGAAGGAAGGAGGGAGAGAAGGAAGGAGAAACATTTGGAATGGGAAGGAAGGGAATAGAGAAGGAAGGAGAGAAGAGAGGGGGAGGAAAGGGAGGGAGAGAAGGAAGGAGGATGGGGAAGGAAGGAGGGAGAGAAGGAAGGAGGGATGGGAAGGAAGGAAAGGAGGGAGAAGGAAGGAGGGGGGATGGAAGATGGAAGGAGGGAGAAGGAAGGAAGGAGGGAGAGAAGGAAGGAGGGATGGGAAGGAAGGAGGGATGGGAAGGAAGGAAGGAGAGAGGAGGGAAGGAAGGAGGGAGAGAAGGAAGGAGGGAGAGAAGGAAGGAAGGAAGGGAGGGATGGGAAGGAAGGAGGGAGAGAGGAAGGAGGGATGGGAAGGAAGGAAGGAGGGAGAAGGAAGGAAGAGGAAGGAAGGGAGGAAGGAAGGAGGGATGGGAAGGAAGGAGGGAGAGAAGGAAGGAGGGATGGGAAGGAAGGAGGAGAAAGGAAGGAAGGAGGGAGGAAGGGAAGGAAGGAGGGGAGGAGATGGATGGGGCTGAATTAAGAAGAGTTTCTATAATCTCTTTCTAGTCTTCAGGATAAACATATATATTTTTCTAGGAGTTAGTTTATGAGCTAGAAGTACAAGGGCTTGAGTGAATTAGCTGCTTCATAAA
>NW_027039517.1:0-5765 GCF_034236695.1 Oncorhynchus nerka
TTATCGTATTTCGTCAGTCTCCTATCTGCCCAACACGTTCACCGTCTACCGTAGCACTGTAGTAACTATCACACTCAACTGAACGACTTGATTAGTGTAGTGTTAGCTAGCTACATAGTTGTCTTTGCTGTCTTCGTATCCAAGATAATTGTGTAGTTTAGAGTGTGGAGTCTTAGAGTGATAATTGCGTTATTATCGTATTTCGTCGTCCTCCTATCTGCCTAGCAGCTAGCCAGCTAGCATACGTTCACCGGCTACCGTAGCACTGTAGTAACTATCACACTCAACTGAACGACTTGATTAGTGTAGTATTAGCTAGCTACATAGTTGTCTTTGCTGTCTTCGTATCCAAGATAATTGTGTAGTTAGAGTGTGTAGTCTTAGAGTGATTATCTTAATTTACCGAGGTTAGCTAGCTAGCTATTTTGTCGTCCTTAACGTAGGAGACACTCCTAGCTAGCCAATAGCCAGCCAACGTCTACTGAATAGAACTTTCGCATTCCGGTCGCATTCCGCTTCGCTCCACAGGTAGTATCACATTTTCATTTCATTTCATTACAGTCCCAACGGTGTGATTTGTTTGATCGTAGCTAGCTACATAGCTAGCTACATAGCCGTCTTTGTTTCAAAGATAATTGTGTAGTCTAGAGCGATTTTCTAGGTTAGCTAGCCAGCTATTGTCGTTCTCCTAACGCAACGTAACGTAACCAACACTGCTAGCTAGCCAGCTAGCTCCCGAAAAGCAGCATTGTAGAAACTTCACACTCAACGGAACGACTTGATTAGGTATGTGTCAACAACGCAGCTAGCCTACCTCAGCAGTACTGTATCATTTTAATCATTTTAGTCAATTAGATTCTTGCTACGTAAGCTTAACTTTCTGAACATTCGAGACGTGTAGTCCACTTGTCATTCCAATCTCCTCTGCATTAGCGTAGCCTCTTCTCTAGCCTGTCAACTATGTGTCTGTCTATCCCTGTTCTCTCCTCTCTGCACAGACCATACAAACGCTCCACACCGCATGGCCGCGGCCACCCTAATCTGGTGGTCCCAGCGCGCACGACCCACGTGGAGTTCCAGGTCTCCGGTAGCCTCTGGAACTGCCGATCTGCGGCCAACAAGGCAGAGTTCATCTCAGCCTATGCCTCCCTCCAGTCCCTCGACTTCTTGGCTCTGACGGAAACATGGATCACCACAGACAACACCGCTACTCCTACTGCTCTCTCTTCGTCCGCCCACGTGCTCTCGCACACCCCGAGAGCTTCTGGTCAGCGGGGTGGTGGCACCGGGATCCTCATCTCTCCCAAGTGGTCATTCTCTTTCTCCCCTTACCCATCTGTCTATCGCCTCCTTTGAATTCCATGCTGTCACAGTTACCAGCCCTTTCAAGCTTAACATCCTTATCATTTATCGCCCTCCAGGTTCCCTCGGAGAGTTCATCAATGAGCTTGATGCCTTGATAAGCTCCTTTCCTGAGGACGGCTCACCTCTCACAGTTCTGGGCGACTTTAACCTCCCCACGTCTACCTTTGACTCATTCCTCTCTGCCTCCTTCTTTCCACTCCTCTCCTCTTTGACCTCACCCTCTCACCTTCCCCCTACTCACAAGGCAGGCAATACGCTCGACCTCATCTTTACTAGATGCTGTTCCTCCACTAACCTCATTGCAACTCCCTCCAAGTCTCCGACCACTACCTTGTATCCTTTTCCCTCTCGCTCTCATCCAACACTTCCCACACTGCCCCTACTCGGATGGTATCGCGCCGTCCCAACCTTCGCTCTCTCTCCCCGCTACTCTCTCCTCTTCCATCCTATCATCTCTTCCCCTCTGCTCAAACCTTCCAACCCATCTCCTGATTCTGCCTCCTCAACCCCTCCTCTCCCCTTTCTGCATCCTTTAATTTCTATGTCCCCATCCTCCAGGCCGGCCCGGTCCTCCCCTCCCGCCTCCGTGGCTCGACGACTCCATTGCTTAGCTCACAGAACAGGCTCCGGGCAGCCGAGCGGAAATGGAGGAAAACTCGCCTCCCTGCGGACCTGGCATCCTTTCACTCCCTCCTCTCTACATTTTCCTCCTCTGTCTCACAAAGCCACTTTCTACCACTAATTCCAAGCATCTGCCCTAACTCCAGGAAGCTCTTTGCCACCTTCCCCTCTTAATCCTCCTTCCCCTCCCCCTCCCTCCCTCTCTGCAGATGACTTCACAACCATTTGAAAAGAAGGTCGGCGACATCCGTCCTCGTTTGCTAAGTCAAAACGACACCGCTGGTTCTGCTCACACTGCCTACCCTGTGCTCTGACCTCTTTCTCCCCTCTCTCCAGATGACATCTCGCGTCTTGTGACGGCCGACCGCCCAACAACCTGCCCGCTTGACCCTATCCCCTCCTCTCTTCTCCAGACATCTCCGTGACCTTCTCCCTTACTCTGCCTCGCCTCATCAGCTCATCTGACCGCTGGCTACGTCCCTCCCCGTCTTCCAAGAGAGCGAGAGTTGCACCCCTTCTGAAAAAAAACCTACACTCGATCCCTCCGATGTCAACAACTACTGGTGACCAGTATCCCTTCTTTCTTTTCTCCAAAACTCTTGAACGTGCCGTCCTTGGGTCAGCTCTCCGCTATCTCTCTCAGAATGACCTTCTTTGATCCAAAATCAGTCAGGTTTCAAGACTAGTCATTCAACTGAGACTGCTCTTCTCTGTATCACGGAGGCGCTCCGCACTGCTAAAGCTAACTCTCTCTCCTCTGCTCTCATCCTTCTAGACCTATCGGCTGCCTTCGATACTGTGAACCATCAGATCCTCCTCTCCACCCTCTCCGGGAGTTGGGCATCGCGCGGCCCACGCTGATTGCGTCCTACCTGACAGGTCGCTCCTGCCAGGTGGCGTGGCGAGAATCCGTCTCCTCACCACGTGCTCTCACCACTGGTGTCCCCAGAACTCTGTTCTAGGCCCTCTCCTATTCTCGCTATACACCAAGTCACTTGGCTCTGTCATAACCTCACATGGTCTCTCCTATCATTTGCTAGCAGACGACACACAATTAATCTTCTCCTTTCTCCCCTTCTGGCAGCCAGGTGGCGAATCGTATCTCTGCATGTCTGGCAGACATATCAGTGTGGATGACTTGATCATCACCTCAAGCTGAACCTCGGGCAGGATTGAGCTGCTCTTCCTCCCGGGAAAGGACTGCCCGTTCCATGATCTCGCCATCACGGTTGACAACTCCATTGTGTCCTCGTCCCCAGAGCGCTAAGAACCTTGCGTGATCCTGGACAACACCCTGTCGTTCTCAAATAACATCAAGGCGGCCGTTCCTGTAGGTTCATGCTCTACAACATCCCCGCAGAGTAACACCCTGCCTCACACAGGACGGGCGCAGGTCCTAATCCAGGCACTTGTCATCTCCGTCTGGATTACTGCAACTTCGCTGTTGGTTGGGCTCCCTGCCTGTGCCATTAAACCCCCTACAACTCATCCAGAACGCACAGCCTGTCTGGTGTTCAACCTTCCCAAGTTCTCCCACGCTCACCCCGCTCCTCCGCCTCTCCACTGGCTTCCAGTTGAAGCTCGCATCCGCATAAGACCATGGTGCTTGCCTACGGCGCTGTGAGGGGAACGGCACCTCAGTACCTCCAGGCTCTGATCAGGCCCTACACCCAAACAAGGGCACTGCGTTCATCCACCTCTGGCCTGCTCGCCTGCCTACCACTGAGGAAGTACAGTTCCCGCTCAGCCCAGTCAAAACTGTTCGCTGCTCTGGCCCCCCAATGGTGGAACAAACTCCTCACGGCCAGGACAGCGGAGTCAATCACCACCTTCCGAGACACCTGAAACCCCACCTCTTTAAGGAATACCTAGGATAGGATAAAGTAATCCTTCCCCCCTTAAAAGACCTAGATGCACTATTGTAAAGTGGCTGTTCCACTGGATGTCATAAGGTGAAAGCACCAATTTGTAAGTCGCTCTGGATAAGAGCGTCTGCTAAATGACTTAAATGTAAATGTAATGTGGTGTGGAGAGCTGGAGTCTATCTCAGTGTGTTGTCATGATATTAACACCATAGACGTGGTGTGGAGCGCTGGAGTCTATCTCAGTGTGTTGTCATGATAGGAACACCAGAGACATGGTGTGGAGCACTGGAGTCTATCTCAGTGTGTTGTCATGATATTAACACCAGAGACATGGTGTGGAGCGCTGGAGTCTATCTCAGTGTGTTGTCATGATATTAACACCAGAGAGACGTGGTGGAGCGCCGCTGGAGTCTATCTCAGTGTGTTGTCATGATATTAACACCAGAGACGTGGTGAGAGCTGGAGCTCTATCTCAGTGTGTTGTCATGATATTAACACCAGAGACGTGGTGTGGAGAGCTGGGTCTCCCAGTGTGTTGTCATGATAGGAACACCAGAGACGTGGTGTGGAGCTGGAGTCTATCTAAGTGTGTTGTCATGATAGGAACACCAGAGGCGTGGTGTGGAGAGCTGAGCTCTATCTCAATGTGTTGTCATGATAGGAACACCAGAGACATGGTGTGGAGCTGGAGTCTATCTCAGTGTGTTGTCAGTGTATAGGAACACCAGAGACGTGGTGTGGAGAGCTGGAGTCTATCTCAATGTGTTGTCATGATAGGAACACCAGAGAGACTGAGGTGTGGAGAGCTGGAGTCTATCTCAGTGTGTTGTCATGATAGGAACACCAGAGGCGTGGTGTGGAGCGCTGAGTCTATCTCAGTGTGTTGTCATGATAGGAACACCAGAGGCGTGGTGTGGAGAGCTGGAGTCTATCTCAGTGTGTTGTCATGATATTAACACCAGAGACGTGGTGGAGAGCTGGGAGTCTATCTCAGTGTGTTGTCATGATAGGAACACCAGAGACGGGTGGAGCGCTGAGCTATCTCCAGTGTGTTGTCATGATAGGAACACCAGAGACGTGGTGAGAGCTGGAGTCTATCTCAGTGTGTTGTCATGATATTACACCAGAGACGTGGTGTGGAGCGCTGGAGTCTGTCTCAGTGTGTTGTCATGATAGGAACACCAGAGACGTGGTGTGGAGCGCTGGAGTCTATCTCAGTGTGTTGTCATGATATTAACACCAGAGACGTGGTGTGGAGCGCTGGAGTCTATCTCAGTGTGTTGTCATGATAGGAACACCAGAGACGTGGTGTGGAGCGCCGGAGTCTATCTCAATGTGTTGTCATGATATTAACACCAGAGACGTGGTGTGGAGCGCTGGAGTCTATCTCAGTGTGTTGTCATGATATTAACACCAGAGACGTGGTGTGGAGAGCTGGAGGTCTATCTCAGTGTGTTGTCATGATATTAACACCAGAGACGTGGTGTGGAGGCTGGAGTCTATCTCAGTGTGTTGTCATGATATTAACACCAGAGGCGTGGTGTGGAGCGCTGGAGTCACATGCCAAGTGTGTGTGTGTTGTCATGATAGGAACACCAGGAGACGTGGTGTGGAGCGCTGGAGTCTATCTCAGTGTGTTGTCATGATAAACACCAGAGACGTGGTGTGGAGCGCTGGAGTCTATCTCAGTGTGTTGTCATGATAGGAACACCAGAGACGTGGTGTGGAGCGCTGGAGTCTATCTCAGTGTGTTGTCATGATAAGAATACCAGAGACGTGGTGTGGAGCGCTGGAGTCTATCTCAGTGTGTTGTCATGATAAGAATACCAGAGACGTGGTGTGGAGCGCTGGTCTGGTGATCTAGAGGTTACACTGCTCCTACCTACAGCACATCTACAGTACTGTGTTGGAGTG
>NW_027039517.1:6265-26265 GCF_034236695.1 Oncorhynchus nerka
GTCATAATAATGTCTCTCTTAACTTCCTGTCCTTTTGTCACTGTCTCTAGACAATAATTATTATTCTTATTATATATATATATATTATAAATACGTTAGCTATATGCCATATATACAGTACATTATCTATGTATATCCCAAATGGCACCCTATTCCCTATATAGCGCACTACTGATGTGGGATGAAACCTTAGAAAACATATAATTCTGACACTGCAGTTTTGCTAGTGGAGAACATTCTACACAGTACTGTATGTAGGGTAACTCATCCCTCAGTGTTGTTAGTGGAGAACATTCTACACAGTACTGTATGTAGGGTAACTCATCCCTCAGTGTTGTTAGTGGAGAACATTCTACAGTACTGTATGTAGGGTAACTCATCCCTCAGTTTTTCTAGTGGAGAACATTCTACACAGTACTGTATGTAGGGTAACTCATCCCTGAGTGTTGTTAGTGGATAACATTCTACAGTACTGTATGTAGGGTAACTCATCCCTCAGTGTTGTTAGTGGAGAACATTCTACAGTACTGTATGTAGGGTAACTCATCCCTCAGTGTTGTTAGTGGAGAACATTCTACACAGTACTGTATGTAGGGTAACTCACAGTTATTCTACAGTACTGTAGGGTAACTCATCCCTCAGTGTTGTTAGTGGAGAACATTCTACACAGTACTGTATGTAGGGTAACTCATCCCTCAGTGTTGTTAGTGGAGAACATTCTACAGTACTGTATGTAGGGTAACTCATCCCTCAGTGTTGTTAGTGGAGAAGAACATTCTACACAGTACTGTATGTAGGGTAACTCATCCCTCAGTGTTGTTAGTGGAGAACATTCTACAGTACTGTATGTAGGGTAACTCATCCCTCAGTGTTGTTAGTGGAGAACATTCTACACAGTACTGTATGTAGGGTAACTCATCCCTCATTTCCAGTCATGTTCCTCACTCCTCTACTCCAATGTTCCCCATGCAACATCACCTGCAGCTGGAGCCACACTGAGGGAGAGAGGGTCAGAGCAGTCCTTACTGACAGACCACAACGTTTCTCCTACAACAGCTTCTCTTTTATAAATGAGTGGGCAGTGCTGTACTGTTGTATAGCCTAGTTGGAGGAATGTTGATACTCCCCATTGCACTTACCGGGGGAGTAGCCTTGCGCCACAGAGGGGCTCTCTCAGTCACACAGACAGGCTGCAGCTGAGAGGTGGGCTGGGGGACTGGGGCTGGGGGACCTGGCTGGCTGGGGTTTTAGCCTGGGTTATGTCCCAAATGGCACCCTATTCCCCGGGCCTGGTCATAAGCAGTGTTTTATAAAGAATTGGGTGCCATTTGGGACGCAACCTAAGCCTCCCTCTATTTGTTTCCATTTCCTGTCCCAGTGCATGCTGGGCCATGAATCATTTATGTCTCATCCTGTATGGATGAGAAATGGAAGAAATTAAAGAGGCTGTCACAAGTGTTTATGTTAGATTAATGTTGTGTGTTTTTTGTGGGTTTTTTTCTTGTTCTGTAATATATATATATTTTTAAAGGTAAAGGAAGGTATTTTTTTGTTTGTTTAATTTTAAACTATAATTTGACTTCAACTTTATTTGACAAACAATGTCTGCTATGTCACTGTATTTTCATATACTTTCATGTATTTTAACGCTGAAAGGCTTTTTCTAAATAAAACAAACTTTTCAATGACGTGCGTCCCATAAATAGACTGGGGGCCGACCCATGTGGAGCTTGTTGTTTACGTTGCCCAGTCAAAGCAGCAAAGAGGCTCAATGAGTAGCAGAGTTCACTAATGCAATGCAACTTGGAATAAAATGACGGAATTAAAAGTTTGTGAAATGAACAGGAATAGGCTACAACAAGCAATCAACAGGTAGGCTGTTGATTTACCTGAATTGGGTTGTGGTTTATATGAATGGGGTTGTGGTCTATATGAATGGGGTTGTGGTCTATATGAATGGGGTTGTGGTCTATATGAATGGGCTTGTGGTTTATCTGAATTGGGTTGTGTTTTATATGAATGGGGTTGTGGTCTATATGAATGGGCTTGTGGTTTATCTGAATTGGGTTGTGGTCTATATGAATGGGGTTGTGGTCTATATGAATGGGCTTGTGGTTTATCTGAATTGGGTTGTGGTCTATATGAATGGGGTTGTGGTCTATATGAATGGGCTTGTGGTTTATCTGAATTGGGTTGTGGTCTATATGAATGGGGTTGTGTTTTATATGAATGGGGTTGTGGTCTATATGAATGGGCTTGTGGTTTATCTGAATTGGGTTGTGTTTTATATGAATGGGGTTGTGGTCTATATGAATGGGCTTGTGGTTTATCTGAATTGGGTTGTGTTTTATATGAATGGGGTTGTGGTCTATATGAATGGGCTTGTGGTTTATCTGAATTGGGTTGTGTTTTATATGAATGGGGTTGTGGTCTATATGAATGGGCTTGTGGTTTATCTGAATTGGGTTGTGTTTTATATGAATGGGGTTGTGGTCTATATGAATGGGCTTGTGGTTTATCTGAATTGGGTTGTGGTTTATATGAATGGGGTTGTGGTCTATATGAATGGGCTTGTGGTTTATCTGAATTGGGTTGTGGTCTATATGAATGGGGTTGTGGTCTATATGAATGGGCTTGTGGTTTATCTGAATTGGGTTGTGGTCTATATGAATGGGGTTGTGTTTTATATGAATGGGGTTGTGGTCTATATGAATGGGCTTGTGGTTTATCTGAATTGGGTTGTGGTCTATATGAATGGGGTTGTGTTTTATATGAATGGGGTTGTGGTCTATATGAATGGGCTTGTGGTTTATCTGAATTGGGTTGTGTTTTATATGAATGGGGTTGTGGTCTATATGAATGGGCTTGTGGTTTATCTGAATTGGGTTGTGTTTTATATGAATGGGGTTGTGGTCTATATGAATGGGCTTGTGGTTTATCTGAATTGGGTTGTGGTTTATATGAATGGGGTTGTGGTTTATGTGAATTGGGTTGTGGTTTATATGAATGGGGTTGTGGTTTATGTGAATGGGCTTGTGGTTTATCTGAATTGGGTTGTGGTTTATGTGAATGGGGTTGTGGTTTATGTGAATGGGGTTGTGGTTTATGTGAATGGGGTTGTGGTTGTGGTTTATTTGAATGGGGTTGGGTTTTACTGAATGGGGTTGTGGTTTATCCGAATGGGCACAGCATGTAGCTTCAATTAGCCTAGCTAGCTATACTGTGTAGCTAGCTTCTCTAGGCTACTCCAGTCAAGACAGGCAGATGGGATGATAAATAACGTTGTGGCTGCTACAAGTTAGCAAGTCTTAGCTGTCGCCGAGTTGCCTTGGCTACAGCATCTCCCTCTCTCTCCCTCCATCTGCACGCTCCCATCTCACAAACCCCGGCCCCTCTGCAACTGCAGCAATAGAGAGCAAGCCTCTCTCCCTAGTGCAGCAGTGCTCAGATTTGATGTGTGCATAAATGTGAGAAGTAAGTATATGCGACCAGGTGTTGAATGTGCCCAGGAGACAGTCACCTTAGGGCCAGGGCCAGCTCCGTCATGACTCCAATGGTTGGCCAATCCAAGCAGATTATTCATGATGACAATATAAATATGTACAAAGAAAATAACTACAAAAAAGCATTCCCAACTTCAGAGGTTGACTAACACAGGCCTCTGAGAGGTTTCCGACCTCCTCTCTCTCCCGGACTGACAATCATCTTAATTGGCAGCACCTGTGTGCAAATAAAAGCTTGGCTCAGCAGATAGACCATTTTAGTGCTGCCACCTGGGGATGGAGTGTGGAAGTGTATCATGGTAGTGTGTTTGTCTATAACACGAACCTTCCCCCCCATACAAACAACAAGGGCCTGTAGAGATTCAGAATGCCCTTGCCCAATATCCTCTTCTCCCAGTTAGTCCTGTAAAAACATGGAGCCCAGGTTGATGATGACTTGGATCTTCAGAATGATGTGATGCTGTCACTGAGACGTCTACTGATCCTGATGGCAGAAACAGACCCTCAACAGACTTCACAGAGTCACGAGGTGTCACTCCTCCCCATCTCGTCCCATCAGCCACTGGGGTTCCCGTTTTCCCCTGGGCTGCCACGCTCTGTGTCCAAAGGGGCTGTCTTTGTTGTCTTCTTTCATCTGACAGGGGTACCTGCCACCTCGCCTGAAGCAGCCAGACCCCATTCTGTGAGTTATGGGGCCTGTGAGTTATGCCCCTCCCCCCACCTGGCGTGAAATGTGCAGAACAAACTGGTGGGGGATTACACAGGGATTGGACACACTGACTCTGACTGGCCCTGGAGATCCAAGGATATAAGAGTCCCCCCACAACCCCTCGTAAAGACCCTCTGTCCAGATAGGTGTGAAAGAGGTTACCAGCCCATCTGTTTCCTCAACATAATCTTCCTCCCTTTGAGGTGACAACCTGGGATCATCCTCTGCTTTCTCTCCTTTAACTGGGTGTGTTCCGACGGTCTGATCTTCTCCACCAGGACATTGACTGAAATGACCATTTCCCAGAAGCGGTGGAGAACCCAATGGGGAAGATCCATCGTGTTCACATTAAAGGCAAAGGAAAATGTCAATCAATCGTGTATATTGTAGAGAGAGGAGAGAAATGTGTTAAAGGCTTCTGAAGTTATTGGAAAGGAAAGAAGAAAGGTTTTCTATAAACACCAAGAATGTGGTGCATTTCAACATCAGTTAGCATCATCAGCAGGCAGAGCAGAAACACGATAGCATGAAAAGGCTCTTTTGATCTTTAGCGTTTTCCCCTCAGTTTCTGATTTCTCTTTTCTATGTTCAGAATGTTAAAGGTACACTGGCTTATTCTGACATGCCTTGTTTAGTACAGGGAACAGGGTTGAAATGTTTGATGAAATCTTCTCTTTTTTCATCATGTTGTTCTGTGGCTCAACAGATTTGTCACACGTTGCATCTGTTTTAGGCAGTAGAGGCATAAAACTGAAATATCTCCCATTCAGCTTCATCAGATCCCACAGCTCTGAGACGAATGTAATGGTTTTTGTTGCTCTCAGTCTGTGGATGTTAGGGATATCAGTCTAAAGCTTGTTAGTCCCAGTGTTATTACTGGGGCTGGGTTGAAAAGTCAACATGGTTGTTACTGGATCTGAGATGAAAGGAGAGGTCAGCGACGTTGCAGCCGCTCCCAAACACAGCATGGGGTGTGTGTGTGTGCATGTGTGTGTGTGTCTGTGCGTGCATGTGTGTCTGGTGTCTGTTTATCTGTGTGTGTGTGTGTGTGTGTGCATGTGTGTGTGTGTCTGTGCGTGCATGTGTGTCTGGTGTCTGTTTATCTGTGTGTGTGTGTGTGTGTGTATGTGTGCATGTGTGTGTGTTGTCTTTACTGCAGGGTGGGACATTTTTTGCAGGTAAGTAATGCATTCACAGTGTACCTCCAGGGGGCACTGTTGCAGAGGGATTTGGTTTTCTATCCCAGATGGACCCACTGTCCTACCTATCGTTACCCTTATGCACCTTGTACACTAGCAGGTTTCTATCCCAGATGAACCCACTGTCCTACCTATCGTTACCCTTATGCACCTTGTACACTAGCAGGTTTCTATCCCAGATTAACCCACTGTCCTACCTATCGTTACCCTTATGCACCTTGTACACTAGCAGGTTTCTATCCCAGATGGACCCACTGTCCTACCTATCGTTACCCTTATGCACCTTGTACACTAGCAGGTACACTAGCAGGTTTCTATCCCAGATGGACCCACTGTCCTACCTATCGTTACCCTTATGCACCTTGTACACTAGCAGGTTTCTATCCCAGATGGACCCACTGTCCTACCTATCGTTACCCTTATGCACCTTGTACACTAGCAGGTTTCTATCCCAGATGGACCCACTGTCCTACCTATCGTTACCCTTATGCACCTTGTACACTAGCAGGTTTCTATCCCAGATGGACCCACTGTCCTACCTATCGTTACCCTTATGCACCTTGTACACTAGCAGGTTTCTATCCCAGATGGACCCACTGTCCTACCTATCGTTACCCTTATGCACCTTGTACACTAGCAGGTTTCTATCCCAGATGGACCCACTGTCCTACCTATCGTTACCCTTATGCACCTTGTACACTAGCAGGTTTCTATCCCAGATGGACCCACTGTCCTACCTATCGTTACCCTTATGCACCTTGTACACTAGCAGGTTTCTATCCCAGATGGACCCACTGTCCTACCTATCGTTACCCTTATGCACCTTGTACACTAGCAGGTTTCTATCCCAGATGGACCCACTGTCCTACCTATCGTTACCCTTATGCACCTTGTACACTAGCAGGTTTCTATCTCAGATGGACCCACTGTCCTACCTATCGTTACCCTTATGCACCTTGTACACTAGCAGGTTTCTATCCCAGATGGACCCACTGTCCTACCTATCGTTACCCTTATGCACCTTGTACACTAGCAGGTTTCTATCCCAGATGGACCCACTGTCCTACCTATCGTTACCCTTATGCACCTTGTACACTAGCAGGTTTCTATCCCAGATGGACCCACTGTCCTACCTATCGTTACCCTTATGCACCTTGTACACTAGCAGGTTTCTATCCCAGATGGACCCATTGTCCTACCTATCGTTACCCTTATGCACCTTGTACACTAGCAGGTTTCTATCCCAGATGGACCCACTGTCCTACCTATCGTTACCCTTATGCACCTTGTACACTAGCAGGTTTCTATCCTAGATGAACCCACTGTCCTACCTATCGTTACCCTTATGCACCTTGTACACTAGCAGGCGGTGCTGCGCTGTGAAACACCGCTTCCCATTCATTTCCAATGGGAGGAAAGCGGTGAGAAGCGGAGAGGGGATCTTTGTGCCGCGCGTAGGTGGCGTGGGAGGCAGTGGAAAAGTTCTACATTTCCCAACTTTATGCAAATCACCAGCGGCGACCACTGAGCGATGATCAATCATATTGAGTGGTTCCCATTACCAATTTGATGCTAGGAGACCCAAGGCTGGAGACTTTATTCAGCAAAGTTGGCTGACAAAAATACTAGGATGGGAGCAAATGTAAGTAATTATAACGTCATAGCATATCATGCAAAAAATGTACAATTGAGAGGAATATGTTACTTAATGTAGAGACAAACGATTATGCATTTTTTTGTCATTAAGTTAATTTATGAAAATCACTATTTAGCAAGCTATCTGACCAGCTAACATTAGCCAGCTAGCTGGCTAGCTCTATGGGTGTTGTGACATGAATATGAAATTGTAATTCTAGTTGTTTAATGTTTTATCGACTCCTGAAACAACCAGCAAACCAGGCTGTCGTCTTGTGAAACAGTGGATGTAATGAATATAGCTGCTAAAGCATTTACTGCAAATGTAATGTACAATTGTGTACGCTTGCCTTGCTAATATTTTCCATGCAATGAGGCCAAGGTAACGTAGCTAGCTAACTATGTTCTTGCTTATTGTGCAGTGGAGGATAAAATGACCTGTATGCCTATGGATGTGTAGCTAGCTATGTAGCCCATCTGTGTATGGATCCATGGGTACTTCTAGACTTTTACTCAAGTTGTATTTTACTGGGTGACTTTCACTTTTACTTGAGTCATTTTCTGTTAAGGTATCTTTACGTTTACTCAAGTATGACAATTGAGTACTTTTTCCACCACTGTATTGTAGCCTGTACATTTAATATATTCACTGATCATATACTCTACCTTGGCAACTAAAGGTGCAGTTCAAGTATTTCATTAATTAATGAACTTTTATTTAACTAGGCAAGTCAGTTAATTAAGAACACATTCTTATTTTCAATGACGGCCTAAGAACAGTGGGTTAATTGCCTTGTTCAGGGGCAGAACGACAGATTTTTAACTTGTCAGCTCGGAGATTCGATCTTGCAACCTTCCGGTTACTAGTCCAACGCCTGTGAGATTATTTTTCAGTCATATCCAATACCAGGAGTATCAAATGTTTGTCTTTGAATGATGCTGTGTCTGCATGTATGTATTACAATTATACACTTCAACAGTGTTTACCAATGCTGGTTCTGGGATGTCAATGGTTACACATTGTAACTATCAAATAGACTAGAACCATGATTTAACTAGGTAAAGGCTGATTTGTAATTCATATATACAGAAATATAATTGATAAAACAGTACACTATACTTCCTATACATCATGTAAATTCTCTAAAACCGGTTCATCTCAGTATCTAATTTCCTTCATCTGCGTTGATCTGATAAACACAGGATAGGTGTAGTATTTCATCAAATTAGAGACTTAATATAAACCAGTAGAGAATGTGAAACGCTTTATTGAAAGAAGTTCATTATCCAAGTGTTATAAATATGTAATACATGCATTATAAATATTATACTTGTAATATTAGTTCAATCTGTACTTCAATGCACATCTGTTGTGCATTATAAATACAGAGGAAGAAAGAGGAGGTGGTGAGAGAGATGTAAAAGACAGAAAGGGAAAGAGGTAAGAACAGAGGAACAGGGAAGACAGCATATGATTAATGAATCACAGTGCTACCCTAATATTCTCTCAGTTCATCACAATTACATAAAAGTGTCTCTAGTGGTGTCTGCAAACCAGCCTATGGCTCCCAGTCGACCTGAGCGGGTGAGGTGGCGATGACAGGACTCGGGGTTGGCATCCTTTCTCACATCAAAACATACCTGCAGTCGAGAGACCGATGGAGAGAGAGAGAGAGAGAGATAGCATGTTCAAGTCTTGTGTTTTTTTTATTCTAACACTGTCAGTCATCATAATCATCAGGAGGTGAAATGCAAAACTGACTTTGGGGACTACTACATCTCTGTCTGTATTTCATTGTAAAGCATCTGTTTAATAATACTTCCTGTTGACCCGACCAAGTGACCTCTCACCTCTGATCATGCTGTGCCCTCTATGTAGCCAGTTCAGATGCGGGAGGGGTTCACCGACACAGCTGATATAACCTAGAGGATTTAGGGAGAAGGGGAAAGAGGGGTGAAGTGAAGGAGAGAAACTGTTATTGAGAAAATACGGTAGTTAAAGAGACGGTGTTCAACAGGAATATGTGTGTTTGGCCTCACCTGGTGTCCACACTAAGTGGCTGCAGAGTATTGAATACTGAAAAACATGCACAGACACACGAGGACAAACAATACAGCGTAGTTGTAGAAATAATGAAGTGTCTTACTATTCTCCATGGTCGGCCCTCTTGCCTATTCTCCATGGTTGGCCCTCTTGCCTATTCTCCATGGTTGGCCCTCTTGCCTATTCTCCATGGTTGGCCCTCTTGCCTATTCTCCATGGTTGGCCCTCTTGCCTATTCTCCATGGTTGGCCCTCTTGCCTATTCTCCATGGTTGGCCCTCTTGCCTATTCTCCATGGTTGGCCCTCTTGCCTATTCTCCATGGTGGCCCTCTTGCCTATTCTCCGGCCCTCTTGCCTATTCTCCATGGTTGGCCCTCTTGCCTATTCTCCATGGTTGGCCCTCTTGCCTATTCTCCATGGTTGGCCCTCTTGCCTATTCTCCATGGTTGGCCCTCTTGCCTATTCTCCATGGTTGGCCCTCTTGCCTATTCTCCATGGTCGGCCCTCTTGCCTATTCTCCATGGTCGGCCCTCTTGCCTATTCTCCATGGTCGGCCCTCTTGCCTATTCTCCATGGTCGGCCCTCTTGCCTATTCTCCATGGTCGGCCCTCTTGCCTATTCTCCATGGTCGGCCCTCTTGCCTATTCTCCATGGTCGGCCCTCTGCCTATTCTCCATGGTGGCCCTCTTGCCTATTCTCCATGGTCGGCCCTCTTGCCTATTCTCCATGGTTGGCCCTCTTGCCTATTCTCCATGGTCGGCCCTCTTGCCTATTCTCCATGGTCGGCCCTCTTGCCTATTCTAATTGTTCGAATTCTTAAAATAGCCTCTTTTGTTTTTGTACGGACATCACACACCCTTACCTAAACAGCACCCTCATCTGAGAAGTAGAAATCAAAGGGAGAGAAACTGGGAAATGAATAACTACAGTTGACATAGCTAAGTAAATTGAAGAATACTCTTATTGCAATGTGAATGGCTCTTAAACGAGCCTTTGGTTGTGCATAGTGTAGTCTATGGTGTTGCCAGGGAACAGCAACCTCGTCTAAGAAGTAGGAGGTGCAGATCTCCCGCACATGGATTGCCTCTCTTGCTGGTTGCTGGACCCCATCTTTGAAACATCCTGCAGAACAGCAGACTTCTCCTCTGACACACAGCGGAGAGCTGCAGATCCCCTCCTGGTCCTCGTGTCCATCCTCAGGAAGTTATGCAGAACAGCAGACTTCTCCTCTGACACACAGTGGAGAGCTGCAGATCCCCTCCTGGTCCTTGTGTCCATCCTCATGAAGTTATGCAGAACAGCAGACTTCTCCTCTGACACACAGTGGAGAGCTGCAGATCCCCTCCTGATCCTTGTGTCCATCCTCATGAAGTTATGCAGAACAGCAGACTTCTCCTCTGACACACAGTGGAGAGCTGCAGATCCCCTCCTGGTCCTTGTGTCCATCCTCATGAAGTTATGCAGAACAGCAGACTTCTCCTCTGACACACAGCGGAGAGCTGCAGATCCCCTCCTGGTCCTCGTGTCCATCCTCATGAAGTTATGCAGAACAGCAGATCCTGACACACAGCGGAGAGCTGAGATCCCCTCCTGGTCCTTATGTCCATCCTCAGAACAGAACAGCAGACTTCTCCTCTGACACACAGCGGAGAGCTGCAGATACCCTCCTGGTCCTCGTGTCCATCCTCAGGAAGTTATGCAGAACAGCAGACTTCTCCTCTGGCACACAGCGGAGAGCTGCAGATCCCCTCCTGGTCCTCGTGTCCATCCTCATGAAGTTATATTTTAGAATCGGTAGCTAGGTTCCCGTCCGATTGGCGACAGATTGTCATGCGAATACTCTAAATAAAGAAAATATGCAAATGTTTAAATCAGTGTGTGGTTATGTACTTTTTCCCTTAAATGTTCATGTACCGAATTAAAATCTAAAGTTCAATCGTTTTCCATCATTGTAGCAATAGTTTTCCATCATTGTAGCAATAGTTTTCCATCATTGTAGCAATAGTTTTCCATCATTGTAGCAATAGTTTTCCATCATTGTAGCAATAGTTTTCCATCATTGTAGCAATACTGTTTTCCATCATTGTAGCAATAGTTTTCCATCATTGTAGCAATAGTTTTCCATCATTGTAGCAATAGTTTTCCATCATTGTAGCAATAGTTTTCCATCACTGTAGCAATAGTTTTCCATCATTGTAGCAATAGTTTTCCATCATTGTAGCAATAGTTTTCCATCATTGTAGCAATAGTTTTCCATCATTGTAGCAATAGTTTTCCATCACTGTAGCAATAGTTTTCCATCACTGTAGCAATAGTTTTCCATCATTGTAGCAATAAGCAATAGTTTTCCATCATTGTAGCAATAGTTTTCCATTGTAGCAATAGTTTTCCATCACTGTAGCAATAGTTTTCCATCACTGTAGCAATAGTTTTCCATCATTGTAGCAATAGCCATCCTCTGTTTTCCATCATTGTGGCAATAGTTTGTAGCAATAGCCTCCTCTGTAGCAATAGTTTTCCATCTTGGCAGGTGTTCCTCCTCTGGTCTTGGCAAAAAGGTGTGCCTCCTCTGGTCTTGGCAGGTGTGCCTCCTCTGGTCTTGGCAGGTGTGCCTCCTCTGGTCTTGGCAGGTGTGCCTCCTCTGATCTTGGCAGGTGTGCCTCCTCTGATCTTGGCAGGTGTGCCTCCTCTGGTCTTGGCAGGTGTGCCTCCTCTGATCTTGGCAGGTGTGCCTCCTCTGATCTTGGCAGGTGTGCCTCCTCTGGTCTTGGCAGGTGTGCCTCCTCTGATCTTGGCAGGTGTGCCTCCTCTGGTCTTGGCAGGTGTGCTCCAGCCAACAGCTCACAGATACAGTGAGGGTAGGCTGTGAGGGTATAGTCTAGACTCTACATGATTACATTATTATGGTTAAGAGCTAGAATATTTTTATTTGTCAAACGGCAGTCAAGCATCGATCATCATGTCAACAGAATAACACCCTCGATATTTATTAGAAATGAGCATCAAGATCACAGTGCACTTTCACCAACCTGTGAAGGTTCATCATAACTTATTTCATTTGTAGCCTAATTAACTGCATGGTTTCCCGAGTCGTATTGGAAGGACCACACACCATATCATCGCGTGACTCCAAGTTTACTTCCATATGATGTTTATTATATCAATATTTGTGCATAAAAGCATCGTTACTGCCATTTTCCGCATAATAAATGATACCAACACAATAAGACCCCTCCATGTCGAACGAACAAATGATCTGTCGGCATTCATAAAATTTTAGCGAAACTTCCTGTTCCCATCACAGCTGTCATGATTTGTTTTTATACACTATTTTATAATGTCTATGGACTTCGCATAAAAGCTGTGGATGGAAACGTGGTTAGTGTAGTGAAACGTTTTGGCTGAAGTCCATCGACAAGCTCCACTGAATTACTCTTCTGACCATAGAAACATATCAATTCAGCTTGAGAAAGTCTATGCTGTGAGGACAAGGAGATGCTGGTGGTGGGGGTGATTGATGTAGACAGGGGCTGGAGATGAGACTGGGAGACTGGGAGACTAGGAGACTAGGAGACTGGGAGACTGGGAGACTGGGAGACTGGGAGACTGGGAGACTGGGAGACTGGGAGACTGGGAGACTGGGAGACTAGGAGACTGGGAGACTGGGAGACTGGGAGACTGGGAGACTAGGAGACTAGGAGACTGGGAGACTAGGAGACTGGGAGACTGGGAGACTGGGAAACTAGGAGACTAGGAGACTGGGAGACTAGGGACTCATCAGTGGTGGAAGTGAACGTTCTGTAAGAGGTCTGCCATTGCTTTTCTACCAAACAAATGGGATGACCCCTGGCCTCTTGCCTCATCACTCTGAAGAGAGGAACACAGGAAGCTGGGAGCTCTAGGTGCAATTTAAATAGAAGGTCAGACACTCTCTCAGGAGTGATTATTTCATTTTTTGAAAAAAAGTTATCCCAGGCCCAGCAATTTACAAGTAGTTCATAAATGCCCGTAGCTCAAATAAAACATGTGGGTTGTGTGAATTTGTAAGTATGGTATACTGTATATGATACTGAAATAACATCCCAGACCTCAATAATGTCACCTGTAGCAAGCAAGGCCCTCAATCTTTAGCCCTCCAGGTTTTTACATTTTAATACAGACATGGATGCATCCCAAATGACACCCTATTCCCTATTTAGTGCACTACTTTAGACCGGAGCCCTAGACAGGGAATAGGGTGTTATTTGGAAATTGGAACACAGAAATGACCTATTTTAACAGTGGTGGCAGTCAAGTCTGTGTGGACTATTCCCTGGCTAATACTGCACTGTTTTAGTTAATAGTCAGAGGAAGAGGTGCTTTTACAGCAGCATTGTTGTGTCTGAGACCTCTGAGACAACACAGCAGGAGAGGACACACTCACCGTGGTCAAGAAAAGAAACTGTGGCGTAGGTGGAAGTCGCTGGGACAATGAGCGACAGCCACCCCTTCCTATAGGCAATCTGATTTCCTGCTCTGTTTTTTCTGTTGACCTTTCAAAGTCTAGGAAAGGAATCCTTGCTGCTTTAAAGGTCATTGAGAAAATGTCAAGTCAAGTTAACTACTGTTACTTCCAGGGTATGTACTGTAGACTATCCATCATTAGTTGAGTATATAACAAGTTTAGTCATATTTTTTTATGTTTTATTTTAATGAATAGAATTGAATAGTATGTATAATATTTAGAATGTTTCAGAATTGAGCAGTTGTTGAAAATACTCAAGTCTTCATCCCTATTTCGCTTTCTAACTCTATATTATTCCCAATCTATAATTTTGCGAAATCAAGGACACATTTTGAAATAGAGAACTGTTGGCTCACTATTTAAAAAGAAGATGGAGAACAAGCTATAAGGATGAAAAATACCAGATTTTTGTCGTAGGTAGCCAGCTGACTAGCGCTAGCTGATGCTACCTAGCAAACATTTTTAATTATTATAAAAGAGAGCATGATCTGTCAATCTGTAGAAATAGTGGATCAATGTTTTCCTACAGAGATGAAGACATAGATCAGTTAGATGATTTCGGAGAGGCGGAGCGGCAGCCTCAGTTTTCAGTGGTCCTTTGTGTTTGGCTGCTGGCTACCACTGCTATATTTAGAAAGCCTAGCAATGCAGCCCGCTGAAAGCACAGCATCAGGGACCTGGCTAAAGATAGAATGCTGACCTGTAGGTCAGGATACAATGCAGCTAGGATGCTTTTAAAATGGGCTTTCACATTTAAACACAAGAGTAAACACTGAGTGTACAAAACATTAGAAACACCTTCCTAATGTTTTTATTTTTATTTAACCTTTATTTAACCAGGAAATATTGAGTTGCATTTTGCTCTCAGAACAGTCTCAATTCGTCAGGGCTTGGACTCTGCAAGTTTCCATGTTGACTCCAATGCTTGTGGCAAGTTGTCCTTTGGGTGGTGGTCCATTCTTGATACACAACTGTTGAGCGTGAAAAACCCAGCAGCTTGCAGTTGTTGACACAAACCAGTGCGCCTGGCATCTACTACCAGACCCCGTTCAAAGGCACTTAAATCTTTTGTCTTGCCCATTCACCCTCTGAATGTAACACAATCCATGTGTCAATTGTCTCACGACTTCCCTTCATTTACACGTATTGAAGTGGATTTAACAAGTGACATCAATAAGGGATCATAGCTTTCACCTGGATTCACCTGGTCAGTCTGTGTCATGGAAAGAGCAGGTGTTCTTAATGTTTTGTACACTCAGTGTAGTCTTTCTAATGTAAGATCAGAATAAGGGGAATAGTCTGTTTTATAGATTGATCATAACTATGTTCTAGTAGCTGCAGCACTCAGGAGAAGGGTACATTACTGTGTTGTTCTGTTGAATATATACAGTAGGTCTATCTATGTACATGTATATATGCATGCATGAACACACACACACACACATACACTGCACACACACATACTCAGCACACACACAGTGCACACACACACACGCAAACACGTACTCTAAAAAAGTAAATTACACACAAAAACCCGAACTGTTATTTTACTTCCACAGGCGCGTCCTAGACTCCCAGGGGTTCCCTTGCATTATTGCATTATAATTAGCCTCATCACCAAACATTGTTTTAAATTGAGGAACCAAACATTACTGCCTTTTAAAAGCTTTTTGTGTGTTATTTGATCCAACATGTAAAGTGCCCTCTGCATCACCCAGAAAGTCCAACAGGAAATACCACAGGACGCCAGACAGGCTAACCTAATAAAAGTGAGAGCGCCCAATCATTAGCCAGGGAAACTCACTCCCATAACGCGTCCAGATGTAAGCTAATTGGGTATAGACATCAAATCAACAGTTCTAATGCCTTTGTGCTTTTATGAGGCCCAGCCGCAAAAGTATGCTACAGTCAGAGAAAATGGACTTTCTTTCTTTTTTAAAGTGATTTTATCCTATCTTACCCATACACCTCAGCAGGTAGTCTAGGCTAGAGGGCTTTTCCTGGTCTCTCCATGCCGTGGTGAGTCACCGTCAGAGAGCTGATGTAATGTTGCAGGCTCCCGAGGCTCCCAGTTACACTGGTAATTGGTGTGTGGAGGTAATTTCCCAACAGGGCTGTGTCTCCTCTTAAGGCAGAGGAGGGCCAGCAGGAGGGACGGGGGACTGTTACCTCAGAAAGCCCTGTTACCAGGCACCTCCACCTAGGGATGGTCCCTAGTGGTTTAGGGAGGTTGTCACCTGGTCATATTTACATCCTCTGTGACATCCCAGGGTAGCATGATGAAACTCTGTTCATTCTGTAACATCCCTGGGTAGCATGATGAAACTCTTCATTCTGTAACATCCCTGGGTAGCATGATGAAACTCTGTTCATTCTGTAACATCCCTGGGTAGCATGATGAAACTCTGTTCATTCTGTAACATCCCTGGGTAGCATGATGAAACTCTGTTCATTCTGTAACATCCCTGGGTAGCATGATGAAACTCTGTTCACACTGTAACATCCCTGGGTAGCATGATGAAACTCTGTTCATTCTGTAACATCCCTGGGTAGCATGATGAAACTCTGTTCACACTGTAACATCCCTGGGTAGCATGATGAAACTCTGTTCATTCTGTAACATCCCTGGGTAGCATGATGAAACTCTGTTCATTCTGTAACATCCCTGGGTAGCATGATGAAACTCTGTTCATTCTGTAACATCCCTGGGTAGCATGATGAAACTCTGTTCATTCTGTAACATCCCTGGGTAGCATGATGAAACTCTGTTCATTCTGTAACATCCCTGGGTAGCATGATGAAACTCTGTTCATTCTGTAACATCCCTGGGTAGCATGATGAAACTCTGTTCATTCTGTAACATCCCTGGGTAGCATGATGAAACTCTGTTCATTCTGTAACATCCCTGGGTAGCATGATGAAACTCTGTTCAAACTGTAACATCCCTGGGTAGCATGATGAAACTCTTCATTCTGTAACATCCCTGGGTAGCATGATGAAACTCTTCATTCTGTAACATCCCTGGGTAGCATGATGAAACTCTGTTCAAACTGTAACATCCCTGGGTAGCATGATGAAACTCTGTTCAAACTGTAACATCCCTGGGTAGCATGATGAAACTCTTCATTCTGTAACATCCCTGGGTAGCATGATGAAACTCTGTTCAAACTATAACATCCCTGGGTAGCATGATGAAACTCTGTTCAAACTATAACATCCCTGGGTAGCATGATGAAACTCTGTTCAAACTGTAACATCCCTGGGTAGCATGATGAAACTCTGTTCAAACTGTAACATCCCTGGGTAGCATGATGAAACTCTGTTCAAACTGTAACATCCCTGGGTAGCATGATGAAACTCTGTTCAAACTGTAACATCCCTGGGTAGCATGATGAAACTCTGTTCATTCTGTAACATCCGTGGACATAAAGATAAATAGACACACATTAAAATGTAGAAATGCTTAATCAAACTGGTCATGGGAGACACATGTACGCATAACACACGTACAAGTAAGCTGATATACCCCCCTCCCTGCCTCCAGAACAGCCTGAATTCTTTGTGGCATTAAACATTGCTCAATTGGTATCAAGGGACCTACCGTGTGTCAGACACAACATAAACCGGGATTCGAAACACCAGGCAGTGTTTTTCCACTCCTCAATTGTCCAGTGTTGGTGATCAGTGTTGGTGATTCATATTGATCTTGAATCTTGAGATGATGTAACATCGCTGTGAGATACACTCTCTCTGTCTTACTAATCAATGTGTTTGACATAAGAAAACCTTCAATGTCTGAGATAACAGGACTCTTTGAACTCAGGAAAAACAGGGAATAGAAAAAAAGTTCCTCCTCCCAGTTCCTCCTCCCATGGCTCCTCCTGCCATCCTCCCATGGCTCCTCCTGCCATCCTCCCATGGCTCCTCCTGCCATCCTCCCATGACTCCTCCTGCCTTCCTCCCATGGCTCCTCCTACCATCCTCCCATGGCTCCTCCTGCCATCCTCCCATGACTCCTCCTGCCATCCTCCCATGGCTCCTCCTGCCATCCTCCCATGGCTCCTCCTGCCATCCTCCCATGGCTCCTCCTACCATCCTCCCATGGCTCCTCCTGCCATCCTCCCATGACTCCTCCTGCCATCCTCCCATGGCTCCTCCTGCCATCCTCCCATGGCTCCTCCTGCCATCCTCCCATGGCTCCTCCTGCCATCCTCCCATGGCTCCTCCTGCCATCATCCCATGGCTCCTCCTACCATCCTCCCATGGCTCCTCCTACCATCCTCCCATGGCTCCTCCTGCCATCCTCCCATGGCTCCTCCTACCATCCTCCCATGGCTCCTCCTGCCATCCTACCATGGCTCCTCCTGCCATCCTCCCATGGCTCCTCCTGCCATCCTCCCATGCATGGATCATCGGTTAAGAACAACACATTTAGAAGTGGGATCATATGAGGGTAGAGGAGACATGTTATGTTTGTCCATTGTTGGTGTTGCAACACTTAGTGTTCCTCCTTACATACTGGGCCTGGCTTCCTGCTGGGTTTCATCATAATTTCTGTTTGTCAGAGAGCGAGAGAGCGAGAGAGAGAGAGAGAGAGAGAGAGAGAGAGAGAGAGAGAGAAAGAAAGAAAGAGAGACAGAGAGAGAGTGATAGAGAGAGAGAGAGAGAGAGGAGTCCCCTAAGCAAGCTGGTCCTGGGGCTCTGTTCACAAACACAAACAAACCCCACAGAGCCCCCGGACATGGCCGAATTTTCTATTGTTTTTTTCTCTCTTTTGTTTATTATCTATTTCACTTGCTTTGGCAATGTAAACATATGTATCCCATGCCAATTAAGGCCTTTGAAATTAATTGAGTGCTAAGCTACGCTTCATCTCTTCTCCGGCCTGGGTCTGGCCACAATACTTCGTCCACATCACAAGATAGGTTTTCTCTTGCCAAACATCGAGGGAAGAATCTCCTAGCATAGCGTATTCAACCTTGGACAGAGGCAACCTCTATGTCCCCACATGGAGGGAAGAATCTCCTAGCATGGCGTATCCAACCTTGGACAGAGGCAACCTCTATGTCCCCACATGGAGGGAAGAATCTCCTAGCATGGCATATCCAACCTTGGACAGAGGCAACCTCTATGTCCCCACATGGAGGGAAGAATCTCCTAGCATGGCGCAACCTCTATCCAACCTTGAACAGAGGCAACCTCTATGTCCCCACATGGAGGGAAGAATATCCTAGCATGGCGTATCCAACCTTGGACAGAGGCAACCTCTATGTCCCCACATGGAGGGAAGAATCTCCTAGCATGGCGTATCAACCTTGGACAGAGGCAACCTCTATGTCCCCACATGGAGGGAAGAATCTCCTAGCATGGCGTATCCAACCTTGGACAGAGGCAACCTCTATGTCCCCACATGGAGGGAAGAATCTCCTAGCATGGCGTATCCAACCTTGGACAGAGGCAACCTCTATGTCCCCACATGGAGGGAAGAATCTCCTAGCATGGCGTATCCAACCTTGGACAGAGGCAACCTCTATGTCCCCACATGGAGGGAAGAATCTCCTAGCATGGCGTATCCAACCTTGGACAGAGGCAACCTCTATGTCCCCACATGGAGGGAAGAATCTCCAAGCATGGCGTATCCAACCTTGGACAGAGGCAATCTCTAAGTCCCCACATGGAGGGAAGAATCTCCTAGCATGGCGTATCCAACCTTGGACAGAGGCAACCTCTATGTCCCCACATGGAGGGAAGAATCTCCTAGCATGGCGTATCCAACCTTGGACAGAGGCAACCTCTATGTCCCCACATGGAGGGAAGAATCTCCTAGCATGGCATATCCAACCTTGGACAGAGGCAACCTCTATGTCCCCACATGGAGGGAAGAATCTCCTAGCATGGCGTATCCAACCTTGGACAGAGGCAATCTCTATGTCCCCACATGGAGGGAAGAATCTCCTAGCATGGCGTATCCAACCTTGGACAGAGGCAACCTCTATGTCCCCACATGGAGGGAAGAATCTCCTAGCATGGCATATCCAACCTTGGACAGAGGCAACCTCTATGTCCCCACATGGAGGGAAGAATCTCCTAGCATGGCGTATCCAACCTTGGACAGAGGCAACCTCTATGTCCCCACATGGAGGGAAGAATCTCCTAGCATGGCGTATCCAACCTTGGACAGAGGCAACCTCTAAGTCCCCACATAGACCATATTTATAATTGCAGTCTCTTGTACATCTGTAAACAAGCGTCCATAATGTCCATAATGTCTTTGCCTTTCCACTCTGTACAGAATTCAAACACAGTATGTGTTCAGCATAGGAACTGTAAACAATGTACAAAAAAAATGTAGTACAGCATGATAACCAACCTCATTCATTCAATGCAGTGCAGTAATTGGATGGAT
>NW_027039517.1:31265-71150 GCF_034236695.1 Oncorhynchus nerka
TAGGATCAGAGCTGGTCTGTCACTGTGACAGATGGTGCAGTTGTGTTTATTATTATTACATTTTTATGCCACGATGTCCATTCACACAATAAAACATATATTAAAGACAGACAACTTTACTATTTACATTGCAAGACTGACAGATCTTTAATTCCCCACTCCCCTCCCGGCACCAGTTTCCTAACTCTAATTGCCCTCATTTACTGGGGATTATGTCGCCTGTGGAGATAAAAACAATCACTAATTGTAGACCGTGTTTTCCAGGATGTAGGTACTTTAGGTTAGCCAGGCAGATAGATAAGTCTTACTAGGATAGATACAATGATGTACAGTATGCATGGCTCTGCAAACACAACATTGCGATCACATAGCATTTAGGTAGCTGATAATTCCCAAGGCTGTCCAAATGCTCATTGCTTTATTAAGAAAAAGAAAAATACTGTATTGGCTACAGTATGACGCTGTTTAATATAACAGAAAGAAATATGATCATTTAGTTTTATTCCAAAATGACAGATGTTTTTGCCACTTGAGTATAGCCTAGCCAGTGAGCTGTGCATTCCCTATTCTGTGTTTCCCATGTTGTGTTGTAATAAAAGCATTGAGGGTTTAACTGTTTGGCCAGCTGAAATAACACAGTCCAACTCCTTTCTCTCTTTCTCTCTCTGTCTCTCCTTCTCTCTCGCCCTCTCTCTCTCTCCCCTGCCTGTAGAGTCATAAAAGCGCTGAGCAGGACTCTATAAATAGCACTGTGCTGGCTTCACGCCCCTGGCTGGAGGACAGGTCAAATTATGAAGGAAAAGAAGATGACAATTTTAAAGGCATAGCCCGCTATCTTAGCCAGTAACTCAACCCACTAACTTAGCCTGTAATTCAGCCCGGTAACTTAGCCAGTAACTAAACCCACTAACTTAGCCTGTAACTCAGCCCGCTAGCTTAGCCAGTAACTCAACCCACTAACTTAGCCTGTAACTCAGCCCGATAGTTTAGCCAGTAACTCAACCCGCTAGCTTAGCCAGTAACTTAACCCACTAACTTAGCCTGTAACTCAGCCCGCTAGCTTAGCCAGTAACTCAGCCCGCTAGCTTAGCCAGTCACTCAGCCCGCTAACTTAGTCTGTAACTCAGCCCGCTAGCTTAGCCAGTAATTCAACCCGCTAACTTAGCCTGTAACTCAGCCCGGTAGCTTAGCCAGTAACTCAGCCTGCTAATTTAGCCTGTAACTCAGCCCGCTAGCTTAGCCAGTAACTCAGCCCGCTAACTTAGTCTGTAACTCAACCCACTAACTTAGCCTGTAACTCAGCCTGGTAGCTTAGCCAGTAACTCAGCCCGCTAACTTAGTCTGTAACTCAACCCACTAACTTAACCTGTAACTCAGCCCGGTAGCTTAGCCAGTAACTCAGCCCGGTAGCTTAGTCAGTAACTCAACCCGCTAACTTAGCCTGTAACTCAGCCCGGTAGCTTAGCCAGTAACTCAGCCCGGTAGCTTAGCCAGTAACTCAGCCCGCTAACTTAGTCTGTAACTCAGCCCGGTAGCTTAGCCAGTAACTCAGCCTGCTAATTTAGCCTGTAACTCAGCCCGGTAGCTTAGCCAGTAACTCAGCCCGGTAGCTTAGCCAGTAACTCAGCCCGCTAACTTAGTCTGTAACTCAACCCACTAACTTAGCCTGTAACTCAGCCCGGTAGCTTAGCCAGTAACTCAGCCCGGTAGCTTAGCCAGTAACTCATTTAACATTACATTTAAGTCATTTAGCAGACGCTCTTATCCAGAGCGACTTACAAATTGGTGCTTTCACCTTATGACATCCAGTGGAACAGCCACTTTACAATAGTGCATCTAGGTCTTTTAAGGGGGGAGGGGGGTGAGAAGGATTACTTTATCCTATCCTAGGTATTCCTTAAAGAGGTGGGGTTTCAGGTGTCTCCGGAAGGTGGTGATTGACTCCGCTGTCCTGGCGTCGTGAGGGAGTTTGTTCCACCATTGGGGGGCCAGAGCAGCGAACAGTTTTGACTGGGCTGAGCGGGAACTGTACTTCCTCAGTGGTAGGGAGGCGAGCAGGCCAGAGGTGGATGAACGCAGTGCCCTTGTTTGGGTGTAGGGCCTGATCAGAGCCTGGAGGTACTGAGGTGCCGTTCCCCTCACAGCTCCGTAGGCAAGCACCATGGTCTCAACCCGCTAACTTAGCCTGTAACTCAGCCCGGTAGTTTAGCCAGTAACTCAGCCTGCTAATTTAGCCTGTAACTCAGCCCACTAGCTTAGCCAGTAACACAGCCCGCTAGCTTAGCCAGTAACTCAACCCGCTAACTTAGCCTGTAACTCAGCCCACTAGTTTAGCCAGTAACTCAGCCCGCTAGCTTAGACAGTAACTCAGCCCGCTAGCTTAGCCAGTAACTCAAGCCTGCTTAGCCAGTATCTCAGGCCCACTTAGCCAGTAAGTCAGGCCTGCGTCTATCAGTGGTCAGAGAGAACACTCGACCTGACGTGTATGTTATGAGTCTAATTATAATGTTATGGATTCTCTACGGGGCTCTGATGGAATAATACACTGTTCTGTTTTAGAGCCAGACCAAAGCGATTGCTTCCTTCCCCCTGCCATTCAAACAGATCATGTGGATGTATTATCAAACAATGAACTGTTTTGTTCCTCTGTACCAGTGGAGGCTGCTGAGGGGAGGACGGCTCATAATAATGGCTGGAACGGAGCAAATGAAATGGCATCAAACACATGGAAACCATAGAAACTATGTGCTTGATGTATTTGATACCCTTCCACTCATTCCGCTCCAGCCATTACCACAAGCACGTCCTCCCCAATTAAGGTGCCACCCACCTCCTGTGCTCTGTAATGCTATCAATGCACAGCACTCCCTAGTGACCTAGTTCTGATGCAGTAGTGTGTGTTTTAAAAAAACCTGTTGTGTCACATGAAAGACTATGAAAGGGACAGTGTTGTCCTGTGTTTTAGACAAGGACAAACGGAAGCAAAGCTGAAAGCTGTTACAGTTTTTTACAGTTGCTAACAAGCATTTACTTATACTTAAGATACTTTTTCCTAAACTCTTAACACAGCAACACACAATTAGCCAAATAGTTCATGTTCTGCTCAAAACCACATTTTGTTCATTAAATCAATTTCAAAATACAAAAACAACTTCTCTACATACACTAACTCTATCAAAACACGGTAAACCCGACTCAATATCTAATCATTCTGTCAAAACACTAGCACATGTTTTCTATCCAAGAGGAGCATATAGTCAATCTTAGCACAACGACTTTCAAAATACTAACAGTTGATGGCATTACAAAAACTGCATTACTTTTCAGGTTTCGGTTCCACCTGCATACATTAGACAATATGAAATCCATAGTTTTTTATAATTCAGTTTCGAGTGTCGAATGTGTGCAATTTTTGCAACATACTCTCTAAAAGTGAATGAGTGATCTTTACTTCATAGAATGTACAGTAGAAACAAATAGGAACTGCTGCAGTAAAAGCGTTATTAGCAACATGAAATTGCTGCCAGTGATCAACAAGAAATCCAACATACATGGCCTTTGGTTCAACAACACATCCAACATACATGGCCTTTGGTTCAACAACACATCCAACATACATGGCCTTTGGTTCAACAACACATCCAACATACATGGCCTTTGGTTCAACAACACATCCAACATACATGGCCTTTGGTTCAACAACACATCCAACATACATGACCTTTGGTTCAACAACACATCCAACATACATGGCCTTTGGTTCAACAACACATCCAACATACATGGCCTTTGGTTCAACAACACCTCCAACATACATGACCTTTGGTTCCAAATGTGTAAAAATAAAACACAATTACAGTAAAAAACGCACAGAAGGGAAAAACAGTAAAATGCCCCGTCCTGTTCTAATCTATACCATCTTCAGCATTTGGCCACATGTTCTCGTCCACATCACATCTTATGTCGTCTCTCGCTATGCACCTTGGATAGAAAAGCTTGTCATGTCTCATCCACCCCTGACAGTCTTCAGCTGAAATGTCTCTGCATCTTGGATAGAAACGCTTGTCATGTCTCATCCACCCCTTGCTGTCTTCAGCTGAGATGTCTCTGCATCTTGGATAGAAACGCTTGTCATGTCTCATCCACCCCTTGCTGTCTTCAGCTGAGATGTCTCTGCATCTTGGATAGAAACGCTTGTCATGTCTCATCCACCCCTTGCTGTCTTCAGCTGAGATGTCTCTGCATCTTGGATAGAAACGCTTGTCATGTCTCATCCACCCCTGACAGTCTTCAGCTGAGATGTCTCTGCATCTTGGATAGAAACGCTTGTCATGTCTCATCCACCCCTTGCTGTCTTCAGCTGAGATGTCTCTGCACCTTGGATAGAAACGCTTGTCATGTCTCATCCACCCCTTGCTGTCTTCAGCTGAGATGTCTCTGCACCTTGGATAGAAACGCTTGGCCTGCCTCATCCACCCCTGACAGTCTTCAGCTGAAATGTCTCTGCATCTTGGATAGAAACGCTTGTCATGTCTCATCCACCCCTGACAGTCTTCAGCTGAAATGTCTCTGCACCTTGGATAGAAACGCTTGTCATGTCTTATCCACCCCTGGCTGTCTTCAGCTGAAATGTCTCTGCATCTTGGATAGAAATGCTTGGCCTGCCTCATCCACCCCTGACAGTCTTCAGCTGAAATGTCTCTGCATCTTGGATAGAAACGCTTGGCCTGCCTCATCCACCCCTGACAGTCTTCAGCTGAAATGTCTCTGCACCTGGATAGAAACGCTTGGCCTGCCTCATCCACCCCTGACAGTCTTCAGCTGAAATGTCTCTGCATCTTGGATAGAAACGCTTGGCCTGCCTCATCCACCCCTGACAGTCTTCAGCTGAAATGTCTCTGCACCTGGATAGAAACGCTTGGCCTGCCTCATCTTCAGCCCCTGACAGTCTTCAGCTGAAATGTCTCTGCACCTGGATAGAAACGCTTGGCCTGCCTCATCCACCCCTGACAGTCTTCAGCTGAAATGTCTCTGCACCTGGATAGAAACGCTTGGCCTGCCTCATCCACCCCTGACAGTCTTCAGCTGAAATGTCTCTGCATCTTGGATAGAAACGCTTGGCCTGCCTCATCCACCCCTGACAGTCTTCAGCTGAAATGTCTCTGCATCTTGGATAGAAACGCTTGGCCTGCCTCATCCACCCCTGACAGTCTTCAGCTGAGATGTCTCTGCACCTGGATAGAAACGCTTGCCATGTCTCATCCACCCCTGACAGTCTTCAGCTGAGATGTCTCTGCACCTTGGATAGAAACGCTTGTCCTGCCTCATCCACCCCTGGCTGTCTTCAGCTGAAATGTCTCTGCATCTTGGATAGAAATGCTTGTCATGTCTCATCCACCCCTGGCTGTCTTCAGCTGAAATGTCTCTGCATCTTGGATAGAAATGCTTGTCATGTCTCATCCACCCCTGACAGTCTTCAGCTGAAATGTCTCTGCACCTTGGATAGAAACGCTTGTCCTGCCTCATCCACCCCTGGCTGTCTTCAGCTGAAATGTCTCTGCATCTTGGATAGAAACGCTTGTCATGTCTTATCCACCCCTGACAGTCTTCAGCTGAGATGTCTCTGCATCTTGGATAGAAACGCTTGTCATGTCTTATCCACCCCTGGCTGTCTACAGCTGAAATGTCTCTGCAGACGGCATCCATTGCATCCAGGAGGGACATTTGGTCATGTGACCGATGATCATACACTTTCCACCTCCAGGCAGAAAAAAGTTTGGGGAACGGTGAGTGGGGGGCGGCATTCTTGGATGGGCTTCCAAACCAGTTTGTGATTGCATGTGAATGGGGGAATGCTACATTGTCCCAGGCAATCACACATGTCCTCATGTTTCCTCCCAGCTGTTCTCTTTCTGCTTCTGGCACCAGTTGTTGGTGGAGGTCATCTAAACACAGAAGAAGGTGCTCAGTGTTGCAGGGACCAATCTGGCATTTCTGCAGGACCAAACCAGCACTCCAGGTTGAAGCACACATTGTGATATTTGCCAGGTTAAACCCTGCCTCGTCAACAGTGGTCATTTTACATTATGGGGTCTGATTTCCTCCACCTCCATGACTCTCTGAAAGAAATCAAACACAGTATGTGCTTATGCCAGGTTAAACCCTGCCTCGTCTACATACATTATTACATTATGGGGTCTGATTGGTCTCCACCTCCATGACTCTCTGAAAGAAATCAAACACAGTATGTGCTTATGCCAGGTTAAACCCTGCCTCGTCTACATACATTATTACATTATGGGGTCTGATTGGCCTCCACCTCCATGACTCTCTGAAAGAAATCAAACACAGTATGTGCTTATGCCAGGTTAAACCCTGCCTCGTCTACATACATTATTACATTATGGGGTCTGATTGGCCTCCACCTCCATGACTCTCTGAAAGAAATCAAACACAGTATGTGCTTATGCCAGGTTAAACCCTGCCTCGTCTACATACATTATTACATTATGGGGTCTGATTAGCCTCCACCTCCATGACTCTCTGAAAGAACTCAAACACAGTATGTGCTTATGCCAGGTTAAACCCTGCCTCGTCTACATACATTATTACATTATGGGGTCTGATTGGCCTCCACCTCCATGACTCTCTGAAAGAAATCAAACACAGTATGTGCTTATGCCAGGTTAAACCCTGCCTCGTCTACATACATTATTACATTATGGGGTCTGATTAGCCTCCACCTCCATGACTCTCTGAAAGAACTCAAACACAGTATGTGCTTATGCCAGGTTAAACCCTGCCTCGTCTACATACATTATTACATTATGGGGTCTGATTAGCCTCCACCTCCATGACTCTCTGAAAGAAATCAAACACAGTATGTGTAAATGCTTTTCAGTGTGTCCTACTGTATGTACTGTAACCTATGTTTACATGTAGAGTAGCATAGTGTAAAACTCACTATAGAACTAGACATATTGGATAGACATCATACCTGGACGTATTGGTGCCGGAGTTCCTTGACCCGCTCACTGTTCCTTTCAAAAGTGTGTAAAACAGTTTCATTCCAACTCTGTGTTTGGTCAGAGTCTGAGCAATGGTAGTCAGGCTGATGCTTTCCACATTTTGAAATAGCAGGTTGTACCCAAAAAGTGTTAAACAAATTCAAATATATTTTATATTTGAGATTCTTCAAATAGCCACCCTTTGCCTTGATGACAGGGCAAAGTATTGACAAGTTTTTTTGAATTGAGAAACGAGCTTAAAGTTTTCTTTACTGACCATAATTTTCACTTGTCTGACCGCTTGCATGATGATGAGTTTCTCACACGACTGGCCTATCTGGGTGATGTTTTTTCTAGGCTAAATGATCTGAATCTAGGATTACAGGGACTCTCCGCAACTATATTCAATGTGTGAGACAAAACTGAGGCTAAGAAGTTGGAGCTCTTCTCTGTCTGCATTAACAAGGACAACACACAGGTCTTTCCATCATTGTATGATTCTTTGTGTGCAAATGAACTCAAGCTACAGACAATGTCAAATGTGATATAGCAAAGCACCTGAGTGAGTTGGGTACTGTCCCGAAACAGATGACACAAACAACTGGATTGGTTATCCCTTTCATGCCCTGCCTCCAGTCCACTTACCATATCTGAACAAGAGAACCTCATCGAAATTGCAACAAGCGGTTCTGTGAAAATTTTATTTTCAGATTTCTGGATCAGAGTATCCTGCCTTGGCAAATCCTGCTGTTAAGACACTGATGCCCTTTGCAACCACGTACCTATGTGAGAGTGGATTCTCGGCCCTCATGAAAACTAAATACAGGCACAGACAGTGTGTGGAAAATGATTTAAGACTGAGACTCTCTCCAATACAACCCAACATGTTGAGTCATTGCCAATTTTTGATGAACAAATACAGTTTTATATGTAAGATGGCTAAATAAAGAGCAAAATTGTTGATTATTATTATATTATTATTTGTGCCCTGGTCCTATAAGAGCTCTTTGTCACTTCCCACGAGCTTTGTGGGAAGTTGTGGCAAAAACTCACACTCATTGTTATGTTTAAGAAATGTACTGTATAAGTGTGGCATGCTTACAATGATGGCAAAAAAACAGCATTTGAGAGTGTGCCGACCCTGGTGCTAAAGGGGATACGCAGCTGGAGGTTGAATGTTTGAAGGGGTACGGGACTATAAACATTTTGGGAACCACTGCCTTAGGGCATCCTTCCTCACATGATTGGCTGACTCATGGCATGCTTCCTTACACGATTAGCAGGCTCAGGGCATGCTTCCTTACACGATTAGCAGGCTCAGGGCATGCTTCCTCACACGATTGGCTGGCTCAGGGCATACTTCCTCACACGATTGGCTGACTCATGGCATGCTTCCTTACACGATTAGCAGGCTCAGGGCATGCTTCCTCACACGATTGGCTGGCTCAGGGCATGCTTCCTCACACGATTAGCTGACTCATGGCATGCTTCCTTACACGATTAGCAGGCTCAGGGCATGCTTCCTCACACGATTGGCTGGCTAACGGCATGCTTCCTCACACGATTGGCTGGCTCAGGGCATGCTTCCTCACATGATTGGCTGGCTCAGGGCATGCTTCCTCACACGATTGGCTGGCTCAGGCATGCTTCCTCACATGATTGGCTGGCTCACGGCATGCTTCCTCACACGATTGGCTGGCTCACGGGCTGGCTCAGGGCATGCGATTGGCTGGCTCAGGGCATCACACGATTGGCTGGCTCAGGGCATGCTTCCTCACACGATTGGCTGGCTCAGGGCATGTTTCCTCACACGATTGGCTGGCTCAGGGCATGCTTCCTCACACGATTGGCTGGCTCAGGGCATGCTTTCTCACACGATTGGCTGGCTCAGGGCATGCTTCCTCACACGATTGGCTGGCTCAGGGCATGCTTCCTCACACGATTGGCTGGCTCAGGGCATGCTTTCTCACACGATTGGCTGGCTCAGGGCATGCTTCCTCACACGATTGGCTGGCTCAGGGCATGCTTCCTCACACGATTGGCTGGCTCAGGGCATGCTTCCTCAAGAGCAGTACAGATTTAGGATCTTAATTTGATGACTATTTTGTAGCTGAGAATGTTCCTGCACGGCAGGAAAGGCCAATTTGTAGTGTAGGGTTAGGGTTAGGGTTAACCCTATTTTGTAGCTGAGGCAAACTTGTAGTGTATTCAGGGTTTTAAAAAGGTTCTAAAGTTTGTCATTTCCACATTAAAATGTAAGACTTGATTTGTCCTGATGAAACATGTTTTAACGCCTTCATAAAAATACCCATTAATTATAATCCACACAATAATTCACATTTCTTGTTGCTGCAGGATTTGTTTCCTGTTATAGCAAACTGTCTGGAATGAAGATCCTACATCTGCAGTGTCCTGGATGCACACTGACCCCTGCTCTCTCTCCATCCTACAATCTGAGATAATAGTTACTATTCCACTTGGTCAGGTGGTTGGGTCAGGGTGATCTGGGAGGGTTGACACAGTTAGTTATATAATACATGTGTTTCTTTGACATGCAGAATATGGTGCTGGTTTGTTACTCTCAATGACTAACCAATCATCTTGAGATTGAACTAATGACCAACCTATCAGATATGGGCTGCTTGAACTAATAACCAACCTATCAGAAATGGGCTGCTTGAACTAATAACCAACCTATCATAAATGGGCTGCTTGAACTAATAACCAACCTATCAGAAATGGGCTGCTTGAACTAATAACCAACCTATCAAAAATGGGATGCTTGAACTAATAACCAACCTGTCAGAAATGGGCTGCTTGAACTAATAACCAACCTATCAGAAATGGGCTGCTTGAACTAATAACCAACCTATCAGAAATGACTGCTTGAACTAATAACCAACCTATCAGAAATGGGCTGCTTGAACTAATAACCAACCTATCAGAAATGGGCTGCCAATAAGAATAGAAGTTACGTTGTCAAAATACAGAATATCACAGGCACCATCAACTACCATGAAAGAAAAACAACAGTAGCAAGACCTTGTACGGATGAAGAAATATATGTGATTTGGATAGTATGTTTTGGAAAAAGGGATATAAGGATGAATCTTGTACGAGAGAAAGAAATGAAGAATCCCAGTTAAGAGAGGGTAGAGAGAGATGAGAGAGGGAGAGAGATAAATAGAGGGAAAGAGAAAGGAGAGAGAGATAAATAGAGTTGAAATGAGAGAAAGAGTGAGAGAATCAAGCAGAGTGAGCCTCCATCTGCAGCTTGGCTGGGCTCTGCTCTGGGAGAGAGGGAGGGAGGGAGTCAGTCAGGAGACATGCCTTCTGGCAGGAATCAGGCTGTAGAGCTGTAGAAGAGACAGCTGTGTTTGGTGGAGGTATTTTTAAACACATCAATGCTGCTCCAATCCCCTCGCCTCGGCCCTCCTATTTATAGCTGGGGCCGGCCATTGTTCTATTTCTGTCACCTGTGGGCCACGCTGTTGTTCATTCACATGCAAATGAAGCTTGCACCCTCTCCGGCTCAAGCATTACTTTCCTGTGAGAGGTGGACGGGTAAACAGTGCACGGCTTAGCTCATCTCTGACTAGTACACCCCCCACTGGAAGGTTGAAACACAGGCAGGCTCACTCTCAGCGCTCAGACATTACTGAGAGAGGAACAGAGAGGAGAAGACAGACGAGAGAGAGAGACGACAGAGAGAGAGAGAGATCAGAGGGAATAAGAGCAGGGTAGTAGCTCAGTGTCACAACAAGAGAAGACAATCAGACTGCCAGTCATCCTCTAACTCTGTCTGAACAGGGACTTCTTGACTGAAGCTCTGTGTTCTATGGTGCTGTGTAGTCACAGTATTGTGGGGAAAGCCTCACAGAGGGAGTGTGTGGTGTGGTTATTGTATTGCGTTTCAGCACAGCAAGAGAGAGAGAGTTTCCTCAGAGGAAAAGGAGGAGAGCTGTTTCTGTCTCTAGTCTCCGTACGCCGGCGTGGTCGTTCCCCTGAGTGCACTGCTGTGAGAGGGTTGGCTCTTTAGGGACAGGAAGAGCAAGACTTGCGATGCGACCTGAGCGCTGAGTGGAGTATGCTACAGACGATTTACGAGAGCGAGTCAAATTTCTCCACCACAACAAACAAGCTCGTTGTCCACCGGCGACTCTTGGACCAGCAGAAGATGCACAACGTTAACTCAGGTGACCAGACCCACCATGCTCTCTCTCTGCTCCTAAAGGGATAGCCTATCTTTCTCTTTTTCCTCTGGATTTTTACAGCACCCTTATCCTCTCTCTCTGTTTCTCTTCATCTGGCGGTCTGCCGCTCTCTCTCCTTATTTCCCTCTCTCTCTCTCTCTTTTTCTCTCACTCTCTCACTCCCTACCTCCCTCTCCCTCGGTTTCATTCTCTCAACTCTCCGGTCTCTCCCAGTCAGTCTCTATCTGTCTGCCTCTGTGAAAGGAGGGCTCCAAACTTCTCAGCACAGCAACGCGTTATGATCAGGCACTGCTTTCTGTATCCAGGTATTTACATGTGTGATATTATACTGCATGGTTTTACAGTGTGCAGTGCTTCTGGATGGGCAGTTCCTCCTTGTATTCATTTACTGTCATTGTTTCTCTGTTTGCTTGTGTCTGAAAGGAGTAAAACAAACATGTTTAAAACTGTCTGTATAGTGAGTGTTAGTAAATACACATAGTTTTATATCATTGTGTGGATATGGACTGAATGCACAGTTTGGATTTGTTTTGGTGCATATTAATAGCAGTGTGCTTTTTACAGTCATTGTCACCACAATGAAATGGCATGAAAACATGAAAGGGATGTGGTGTTTGGATAAGGAGGCTTCCATGTCAGGCTTCATGTTTTGGGGTATAACAGGAGCAGGAAATGCCAAGGTAAAAATACAGACACTACAAGGCAAAGGGAAATGAACATCAAAAGATGATCTCTGCGTCTCTGTGGCTGTTTACCAAACACAATGACATTCTATTCCTGACCTGAGAAATGAATCTCAGGGTTCAAACGAATCTGACATCATTCTGAGTAATGTCGGTTTACGGTATTCACTCAATGTGAGTCACTCTGCTATTCTCTGCCTTTTGGACTTGTGGTAGTTCAGAACATTCACTTGGCTGTTGTCATCTAATGGGACCAGCATTGTATTATGGGAAAGCACACACACTACAGTAAATCTCAGGAGTGTTGGTGGGCAGCATTGTATTATGGGAAAGCACACACACTACAGTAAATGTCAGGAGTTTTGGTGGGCAGCATAGTATTATGGGAAAGCACACACACTACAGTAAATCTCAGGAGTTTTGGTGGGCAGCATTGTATTATGGGAAAGCACACACACTACAGTAAATGTCAGGAGTTTTGGTGGGCAGCATTGTATTATGGGAAAGCACACACACTACAGTAAATCTCAGGAGTTTTGGTGGGCAGCATTGTATTATGGGAAAGCACACACACTACAGTAAATCTCAGGAGTTTTGGTGGGCAGCATTGTATTATGGGAAAGCACACACACTACAGTAAATCTCAGGAGTTTTGGTGGGCAGCATTGTATTATGGGAAAGCACACACACTACAGTAAATCTCAGGAGTGTTGGTGGGCAGCATTGTATTATGGGAAAGCACACACACTACAGTAAATGTCAGGAGTTTTGGTGGGCAGCATTGTATTATGGGAAAGCACACACACACAGTAAACTACATTGTAAACACACACTACAGTAAATGTCAGGAGTGTTGGTGGGCAGCATTGTATTATGGGAAAGCACACACACTACAGTAAATGTCAGGAGTGTTGGTGGGCAGCATTGTATTATGGGAAAGCACACACACTACAGTAAATGTCAGATTGAGTCATGTACTATGGGAAAGCACACACACTACAGTAAATGTCAGGAGTTTTGGTGGGCAGCATTGTTATGACAATACACAGATTGAGTCATGTACTGCGTATTGTGGGCAGAGAGTTGTATACAGGAAATGAATATTATGGCTATTGATTTCTCAATAACTTGTGAACATCAGAGATAAACACTTAAATGATTCATTTCACACATCCTCACATTGATCACCAAGGATACCACATGCTCTGTGAACATGACTCTAATAGTGTGTTTCTGTAAACTCAGTGTATTTCTCCTCATACGCATTGTACTGTTGTCTGTTGTAGAACTATATTTAACCACCAGTACAATATATTAACTACAGGACAAACACATATCTACTTAATTAACCACAGAATAAAAACATCTCTACTTAATTACCTACAGAACAGACATGTCTCTACTTCATTAACTACAGAACAGACACGTCTCTACTTCATTAACTACAGGACCAACACATCTCTACTTCATTAACTACAGGACCAACACATCTCTACTTCATTAACTACAGGACAAACACATATCTACTTCATTAACCACAGAACTAAAAATCTCTACTTCATTAACTACAGAACTAACACATCTCTACTCATTAACTACATACTGCATTGTTATTCTATTCTGTCCTATTCTATTCTGCTCTGTTCGATTATATTATATTATAGTATGTCTCTATTCTATCCTATTCTATCCTGCTCTGTTCTATTATATTATGTCTCTTCTCTGTCCTATTCTATTCTGTTCTGCTCTATTCTATTCTGTCCTATTCTGTTCTGCTTTGTTCTATTATGTTCTAATCTGTCCTATTCTATTCTGGTCTGTTTGATTCTGTTGTATTCTATTCTGCTCTGTTCTATTCTGCTCTGTTTTATTATATTATATTGTATTCTGTCCTATTCTATTCTGTTCTGTTCGATTATGTTCTATTCTGTCATATTCTATGATATTCTGCTCTGTTCTATTATATTATATTTTGTTCTGCTCTGTTCAATTCTGTTGTATTCTATTCTGCTCTGTTCTATTCTGCCCTGTTCTATTCTTCTCTGTTCTATTCTGCTCTGTTCTATTCTTCTCTGTTCTATTCTTCTCTGTTCTATTCTGCTCTGTTCTATTCTGCTCTGTTCTATTATTCTCTGTTCTATTCTGCTCTGTTCTATTCTGCTCTGTTCTATTCTTCTCTGTTCTATTCTGCTCTGTTCTATTCTGCTCTGTTCTATTCTTCTCTGTTCTATTATGCTCTGTTCTATTCTGCTCTGTTCTATTCTGCTCTGTTCTATTCTGCCCTGTTCTATTCTTCTCTGTTCTATTCTGCTCTGTTCTATTCTTCTCTGTTCTATTCTGCTCTGTTCTATTCTGCTCTGTTCTATTCTGCTCTGTTTTATTCTATTCTGTTGTATTGTATCCTGTAGACAAGCTGAAACGTAGTACAGTACATGATCCATGGTAGTCAGCAGAACAAGAAGAGCAGAACAAGTGTGAATAAGGCTCTAGCATGACACATTCTATCTCCTCTGCTCTGTCAATAGAACACCAGGTCAATCCCAACATCCATTGCTGCTTTTCTCTCTCCTTCAAGTCAAGCATTTCAGCTCTTCTTGTTGTTCTTCTTCTTCTCGCAGAACATTATCTGCCAAACAACAAGATATGTTAAGTGCCTGAAATTCAGGCTTCTTGCTTATTCTGTGGGTCAGCTATTCTTAGGTGTGTTATTTTGGGCTTATGGCATTAGCCAGCTAAGATTAGGTGCCTTGCTGTCTTTATCACTCCATCTCAGCAGCCAGCAGCACACCCCTGATATAACAGTGCTTTTGGAAGGAGAGATATACTTCATTTATCATTCACCTATTAAGTGTGTGTGTGTGTGTGTGTGTGTGTGTGTGTGTGTGTGTGTGTGTGTGTGTGTGTGTGTGCCTGTCTCTTATTCTGGTTTCACTTGTTGACGATTATATTTTCGGTTCTAAAAATAGCCTTGTCACATGCCTTTTATGACGGCTGCATGGGAGGCAGGGAGGCACCACAGTGACTGCTGCACAGCACACAGGTCTGTTCTGTTGGACTAAGACCATGGAGACAGGGTAAACAGGGTAGACAGGGTAGACAGGGCAGACAGGGTAGACAGGGTAAACAGGGTAGACAGGGTAAACAGGGTAGACAGGGTAAACAGGGTAGACAGGGAAAACAGGGTAGACAGGGAAAACAGGGTAGACAGGGAAAACAGGGTAGACAGGGCAGACAGGGTAGGCAGGGCAAACAGGGTAGACAGGGCAAACAGGGTAGACAGGGTAGACAGGGCAAACAGGGTAGACAGGGTAAACAGGGTAGACAGGGAAAACAGGGTAGACAGGGAAAAAACAGGGTAGACAGGGTAGACAGGGCAAACAGGGTAGACAGGGTAGACAGGGAGAACAGGGCAGACAGGGTAAACAGAAGTTGTTAGGAATTTGACCTAGTGAAGCTCACATACAGAAAGATACACATACATTCATTTCCTGACAGTACACATGTTAGACATAACATCTGAAACCATCTAAAATGGTGTGTTATGAGTGGGTTTATAATCACATTCAATGGTGATGAAGCTGTCCTTGCCACTATCTGGAGAACCAACATTCATAAAGGTTCCTGTCCACAGAGCTCTTCATGAATTCACAGTTCACTTAATAACACTCTCATCTCTCCGGCTTTCATGTTGAAGAAGCTCAATGAATTCAGAGGGAGGAAGACAACATGTCTTTGTGATTTTAATGAGATGAGCCATGTAGCAGTGACATCAACATGTTCTAACGTGACCAAAACAAAGTGCTCAGACACAAAGGCTTTTTGAAAAAGAGAAAATGACTAATTAGTTAAGTGAATGTAATGTCAGGAAGTGTGATTGTTGAGAATAATAAAACACACAACAACACTGTGTTTATAATGCGCTATAATATGACCATGGCCTCTCCTTTGTCTGCTGCTCTCTCTACCGTTATATTCATTTCAATCATCTGCTGCTTAACAAAGACTGCCATTGGTGAATTACATTTGTATATTGCATTACAGTTACTCTGTACCCCTTCTGCATTACAAATATGGAACAAGATGTTCCTCTTGAGCTGTTAAACAATAGTTGAACGTTCCAAATATACGGTTTGAAAATGAATAATACCAAAGACTACGATAAGCATAGTCTTGGTATCAAGCAATTATTTCTTCACTCTAATAATTTGATACAAATTTGATGAAATTTAGAGGAACATAATATTAGAGGACCAGCTGTTGTTGCGTAATTTCTAATACACAACGGCCTATCAGAGTGTCTATACGGCCTATCAGAGTGTCTATACGGCCTATCAGAGTGTCTATACGGCCTATCAGAGTGTCTATACGGCCTATCAGAGTGTCTGTATGGTGTGAAGCTCTGTTGAGTTGCTCTGAATGTGCTGGGCCCACATCCGTCCATCCCTGGGCTGATGCTTGGACCTGTACAAGGAAAAAGACAGGCTTCGCATGGCATCCTGGGGAAGTAGTAAAGTGCTCTGTTGAGTTGCTCTGAATGTGCTGGGCCCACATCCGTCCATCCCTGGGCTGATGCTTGGACCTGTACAAGGAAAAAGACAGGCTTCGCATGGCATCCTGGGGAGGTAGTAAAGTGCTCTGTTGAGTTGCTCTGAATGTGCTGGGCCCACATCCGTCCATCCCTGGGCTGATGCTTGGACCTGTACAAGGAAAAAGACAGGCTTCGCATGGCATCCTGGGGAGGTAGTAAAGTGCTCTGTTGAGTTGCTCTGAATGTGCTGGGCCCACATCCGTCCATCCCTGGGCTGATGCTTGGACCTGTACAAGGAAAAAGACAGGCTTCGCATGGCATCCTGGGGAGGTAGTAAAGTGCTCTGTTGAGTTGCTCTGAATGTGCTGGGCCCACATCCGTCCATCCCTGGGCTGATGCTTGGACCTGTACAAGGAAAAAGACAGGCTTCGCATGGCATCCTGGGGAGGTAGTAAAGTGCTTTACAAATGTGAAACGTACAGTTCTCTCTCTGTCTGCCACCGTTATGTACATTATCTTGATTGTGTTGCTATGTTACTGTACATTACAGAACGCTAGTGATTTTGGGAGGTGACAGAGTCCTATAGACTGTATAAAGCAGTGCCTCATGGTTGGACAGTTTCATTACATTAAAGGGCTATTTCTGGATTTTCACCAGTCAGATGAACTTGTGGATACCATTTTTATTAGTGCAATTGCTAACTAGCATGCTTGCAGATAACCATAGACTCCCAGTCATTGTGCTAACGCTAGTTAGCATTGGCTGACGAGACTACCTCTAACTTCCTTCCTACTGGACACGGAGACACACCACAGAGTTCATCTGACTCTTGGGAAGTAGATAAAGGGCCTCATTGCCAAAATCCCCAAGTATCCCTTTAAGGACATACACATTAAACTCTATGGTGAATGACCAGGGTTTGAGTGGTTCGGTTTGTGGCTCGGCAGCGGCTCGGCTCCTTTTGTTAGCGTTAGATGATAGCCTGCAAGCCACAGCTCTGTTTGAGCTGCGAAGACGAGCCTGACCGCCTGGGACTTAAAAATAAAGCTCTGTTTCCTGCTTTAGACGTGCCAGCTGCCCAAAAATAACAAGGCACTTAATGAGAGATCCAGCACCACATAGCAGACCCAAGCATCAGGCTATTCCTGCCCTGAAACATCTTCTGCATCTCCCAGTTTCTATTTATACAAGGCCAGTTAGAAAGAGCTCTGAGAGCTTGGTTGAATGTCACAATGTTTTTGGAAAGCAGGAAAAAGTATTGTGGGATTGTTGGATTGACTATATTGCACTGTATTTATAATTAAGTGTCAGTTGTTGTGATCTATTTTGTTGTTTGTTGATGTCTTTTCACTTATATTCAGATCATTTTGGATTGTTGGATTGTAAGTGTTATATTATTATTATTATTGTCTTGTTGTTTGTTGCTGTCTTTTAATGAATGTGTCTGTAAGAGCCAAAACAGATGTAGAATCTTATTTGATCGCTCTTTTGTTGCTGAGAATTCTTCTTTGCCACAGGAAATGCAGATGAGCTTCATAATTCACATAAATTCACTGAAAACCCTCATTAACACACTGTTATATTAAGATTATTGCACTTTTTATAGTCTTCACAGAGCTCTATAATATTATTATGGTCTTCACAGAGCTCTATAATATTATTATGGTCTTCACAGAGGTCTATAATATTATTATGGTCTATACAGAGCTCTATAATATTACTATGGTCTTCACAGAGCTCTATAATATTACTATGGTCTTCACAGAGCTCTATAATATTATTATGGTCTTCACAGAGGTCTATAATATTATTACAGTCTTCACAGAGCTCTATAGTATTATTATGGTCTATACAGAGCTCTATAATATTATTATGGTCTTCACAGAGCTCTATAATATTATTATGGTCTTCACAGAGCTCTATAATATTATTATGGTCTTCACAGAGCTCTATAATATTATTATGGTCTTCACAGAGCTCTATAATATTATTATGGTCTTCACAGAGCTCTATAATATTATTATGGTCTTCACAGAGCTCTATAATATTATTATGGTCTTCACAGAGGTCTATAATATTATTATGGTCTATACAGAGCTCTATAATATTATTATGGTCTTCACAGAGGTCTATAATATTATTACAGTCTTCACAGAGCTCTATAGTATTATTATGGTCTTCACAGAGGTCTATAATATTATTATGGTCTATACAGAGCTCTATAATATTACTATGGTCTTCACAGAGCTCTATAATATTACTATGGTCTTCACAGAGCTCTATAATATTATTATGGTCTTCACAGAGCTCTATAATATTATTATGGTCTTCACAGAGCTCTATAATATTATTATGGTCTATACAGAGCTCTATAGTATTATTATGGTCTTCACAGAGCTCTATAATATTATTATGGTCTTCACAGAGCTCTATAATATTATTATGGTCTATACAGAGCTCTATAATATTATTATGGTCTATACAGAGCTCTATAATATTATTATGGCTTTCACAGATATCTATAGTATTATTATGGTCTTCACAGAGCTCTATAATATTATTATGGTCTATACAGAGATCTATAATAATATTATGGTCTTCACAGAGCTCTATAATATTATTATGGTCTTCACAGAGCTCTATAATATTATTATGGTCTTCACAGAGCTCTATAATATTATTATGGTCTATACAGAGCTCTATAATATTATTATGGTCTTCACAGAGATCTATAATATTATGGTCTATACAGAGATCTATAATATTATTATGGTCTTCACAAAGTGTTGCTATGAGTAAGCAGTCAAGCAGTCAAAGTACCATCAGAAAGATGAATAACCCAATACTTGTTAATTAACCTAGTGGTGATATGTCTACTAAGTGTCATAGTGTCGGCCACAGTCTCATCGCCATTCAGAATGATACATTAAACACTATGGGCCAGTTTCTTGGACACTGATTAATTAAGACAATACAATATATATAAAGGTATGTGCACACCCCTTCAAATTAGTGGATTCGGCTATTTCAGCCACATCCGTTGCTGACAGCACACAGCCCTGTAATTCTCATATGATGCCACCTTTCCAACAAGTCAATTTGTCAAATGTATGCCCTGCTAGAGCTGCCCCATTCAACTGTAAGTGCTGTTATTGTGAAGTGGAAACGTCTAGGAGCAACAACGGCTCAGCCACAAAGTGGTAGGCCACACAAGATCACAGCAAGGGACCTCCGAGTGCTGAAGCGCACAAAAATCGTCTGTCCTCGGTTGCAACACTCACCACCCAGTTCCAAACTGCCTCTCGAAGAAAACGTCAGCACAAGAACTGTTCGTCAGCAGCTTCACTAAATGGGTTTCCATAGCCGAGCAGTGGCACACAAGCCTAAAATCAACATGCGCAATGCCAAGCGTTGGCTGGAGTGGTGTAAAGCTCGCCACCATTGGACTCTGGAGCAGTGGAAATGTGTTTTCTGGAGTGATGAATCACGCTTCACCATCTGGCAGTCCGACGGATGAATCTGGGTTTGGCGGATGCCAGGAGAACACTACCTGCCCCAATGCATAGTACCGACTGTAAAGTTTGGAGGAGGAAGAATAATGGTGTGAGGCTGATATTTCATGGTTTGGGGAAGGCCCCTTAGTTCCAGTGTGGGAGAACTTTGTGGCAACAGTTTGGGGAAGGCCCTTTCCTGTTCCAGTGTGGGAGAACATTGTCGCAACAGTTTGGGGAAGGTCCTTTCCTGTTCCAGTGTGGGAGAACTTTGTGGCAACAGTTTGGGGAAGGCCCTTTCCTGTTTCAGTGTGGGAGAACTTTGTGGCAACAGTTTGGGGAAGGCCATTTCCTGTTCCAGTGTGGGAGAACATTGTGGCAACAGTTTGGGGAAGGCCCTTTCCTGTTTCAGTGTGGGAGAACTTTGTGGCAACAGTTTGGGGAAGGCCATTTCCTGTTCCAGTGTGGGAGAACATTGTGGCAACAGTTTGGGGAAGGCCCTTTCCTGTTTCAGTGTGGGAGAACTTTGTGGCAACAGTTTGGGGAAGGCCCATTCCTGTTCCAGTGTGGGAGAACTTTGTGGCAACAGTTTGGGGAAGGCCCTTTCCTGTTCCAGTGTGGGAGAACTTTGTGGCAACAGTTTGGGGAAGGCCCTTTCCTGTTCCAGTGTGGGAGAACTTTGTGGCAACAGTTTGGGGAATCCCCTTTCCTGTTCCAGTGTGGGAGAACTTTACAGGTCTGCACAGAGCCCTGACTTCAGCCACATCCAACACATTTGGGATGAATGTGAACGTTGACTGTGAGCCAGGCCTAATCGCCCAACATCAGCGCCCGACCTCACTAATGCTCTTGTGGCTGAATGGAAGCAAGTTCCCGCAGCAATGTTCCAACATCTAGTAGAAAGCCTTCCCAGAAGAGTGGAGGCTGTTATAGAAGCAAAGGGGGAGGACCATCTCCATATTAATGCCCATGATTTTGGAATGAGATGTCTGACGAGCAGGTGTCCACATACCTTTGGTCATATAGAGTCTGTCACTTTTTTATCTAATGTTTTTATTGAACCTTTATTTAACTCGGTCAGTCAGTTAAAGAACAAATTCCTGTTTTACAATAACGGCCTCGGCCAAACCCTCCCCTGACCCGGACGATGCTGGGTCAATTGTGTGCCGCCCTGTGATTCAATGATGAGTCTCCATTAAGCATGCTTTTTAGTCCAGGACAAGGCTTCTTCTGTGTCTGGGAAACTGGCCCTGTAGCCTATCCATTGACTGCAAATGAAGCAGGACACCACCTATGGTATGTAGCTGTAGGATCTAACATGGGCACTGTCTTCTAGCCTATTATCATTATTATTATTATTATTATTAGACAAATAGATAATGGGAAGAGATCCAAGAACACATATCTCACATCACAGACGTCACAACATGTAACACTCTCACCAGTCCAGACGACTTGTCTCTATTCTCTCTCTCTCTGTGAAGCCTGCTAGTGTGACTCCTCAAGGTAAAAACAGACACGGACTATGTCCCACATGGCACCCTATTCCCTATGGGCTCTGGTCAAAAGTAGTGCACTATATAGGAAATAGGGTGCCAAATGGAAAGCAACCACCTGCCATTGCCATGCCAACGTCTCAAATGAAGGCTGTGATCGTCACTCTAACCGCCATGGGGGCTAACGAGAGACAGATCTGTTCTAGAAATAAACACGTTGGGGACAGGCGGTCACGGAGCTGTATGGTGGTAGTGTTGGCCCGGGGTGTCAGAGAGGAGGCTAGTGCAGTGGGAGTGCAGCCACTGGTTATGAGTCACCCTATCCCCTGTTGGCAGGGCCCTCGGAGGGGAAGAATTTGGGCATGGGGCAGGGTGCTGCTTGTCTCTCCCTGGTGCTAAAAACAAATTGGACCTGTCATTCATAAATCTCCTTTACCCGCCAGTCCCTGCCGTTGGCGCTTAGTGACACCTCTCCACCAATGAGGAGGCCCCATCACTTCTTTCGCTCAAGGAAAACTGCAGGTGAATTAATATCTAGTAGTAACAGTTTATTGTATCTTCTTCAAAAAGCCAAAGAGGTTGATTCAGTGTTCCTTCAGGGCGTTTAGCTTAAAAACAAAACTCTGTGTTAAATGAAGCAGACAGCCTGACATCCGTGACAGTCTTTCACACATTGTCTATATTAAGACCCAGGCAGCTCAGAAAATCTGTTATATTTAGCCGTAGTTACTGCTGCTTCCGTGTTCTCCTCCTGGTATTTGCAGTGCATCAACAGCAGATTTCAGTTTCACATATAACATTTGACATAGTCATTTCTGAATCCTAAACTTAGCCGTAGGCAGCCACAGATATAACCAGATAGACATGGGTCTATTTTAATGTCGGTGTATGATGCTGGTTAATTCAAAACAGACATGATGATAATATCTCGGGCAAAGATCTGCCTTCTTTACTATGTGTTCTGTTTAACAGGGTGCTGTGTCTCTATACAGTCTGCACTTGACCTGAACAACAGATGGCTTATGTTGATAAGAAGTGTAAGGACTAGTTTGAAAAAAATATTTCAACTTATAAAATAGTTTTTCCGCCCGACTTAAAATGTTGCATCTTACAATGTAACTGTACCTTTGGTCATGTTAACTTTCTAAATGGACGTTACTTAAAGTCTGAAGGTAGCTGGGGTCACTTACCTTTCTGGAACAACTACCATTGTTTAAATGGAAGAATCTGCAGTGGAGAGTAAACCTTGCATCCTCATTCCCTATTCCCTATTCCCTATGCACAGTTGAAGTCGGAAGTTTACATACACCTTAGCTAAATACATTTAAACACAGTTTTTCATCATTCCTGACATTTAATCCTAGTAGAAAGTCCCTGTCTTAGGTCAGTTAGGATCACCACTTTATTTGAAGAATGTGAAATGTCAGAATAATAGTAGATAGAATGATTTATTGCAGCTTTTATTTCTTTCATCACATTCCCAGTGGGTCAGAAGTTTACATACACTCAATTAGTATTCGGTAGCATTGCGTTTAAATTGTTTAACTTGGGTCAAATGTTTCGGGTAGCCTTCCACGAGCTTCCCACAATAAGTTGGATGAATTTTAGCCCATTCCTCCTGACAGAGCTGGTGTAACTGAGTCAGGTTTGTAGGCCTCCTTGCTCGCACACACTTTTTCAGTTCTGCCACACAAATTTTCTATGGGATTGAGGTCAGGGCTTTGTGATGGCCACTCCAATACCTTGACTTTGTTGTCCTTAAGCCATTTTGCCACAACTTTGGAAGTATGCTTGGGGTCATTGTCCATTTGGAAGACCCATTTGCGAACAAGCTTTAACTTCCTGACTGATGTCTTGAGATGTTGCTTCAATATATCCACCTAACTTTCCTACGTCATGATGCCATCTATTTTGTGAAGTTCACCAGTCCCTCCTGCAGCAAAGCACCCCCACAACATGATGCTGCCACCACCGTGCTTCACGGTTGGGATGGTGTTCTTCAGCTTGCAAGTCTCCCCTTTTTTCCTCCAAACATAACGATGGCCATTATGTCCAAACAGTTCTATATTCGTTTCATCAGACCAGAGGACATTTCTCCAAAAAGTACGATATTTGTCCCCATGTGCAGTTGCAAACCGTAGTCTGAAATTTGTGGAGAGGTTGAAAAACGAGTTTTAATGACTCCAACCTAAGTGTATGTAAACTTCCGACTTCAACTGTATTTATAGTGCCCTACTTTTGAACAGGGTCGATATGGTTCTGGTCAAAAGTAGTGCACTAAATAGGAAATTAAGGTCAAATGTGTCCTTTTTCCTCACCTCTTAGAGCTTGGACCCTTTCGAAAAAACACACATGAATTTCACTTGTGAACACGTGAAGTGTTCCAAAAACACATGTTTTCATGTGATCACTTGTGATCTTATGTGAAGTTAATGTAATAATGTGAAAACCTGTAAAGCAACATGTGATAACCATTTCCTTTCATGTGATAACCATTTCCTTTCATGTGATAACCATTTCCTTTCTGTAAGGGGAGGAGTCACATCGCTGTGTTGTGCTCTATGATTCTGCTGGAACCTCGTTAGGTTGGTTGCCACAATGCTGTGCTGCTTGATTCTGATGAGTCACAGAGCTGTGCTGTATGATTCTGATGGAGTCACAGAGCTGTGCTGTATAATTCTGATGAGTCACAGAGCTGTGCTGTATGATTCTGATGGAGTCACAGAGCTGTGCTGTATGAATCTGATGGAGTCACAGAGCAGTGCTGTATGATTCTGATGGAGTCACAGAGCTGTGCTGTATAATTCTGATGAGTCACAGAGCTGTGCTGTATGATTCTGATGGAGTCACAGAGCTGTGCTGTATGATTCTGATGGAGTCACAGAGCTGTGCTGATTGATTCTGATGGAGTCACAGAGCTGTGCTGTATAATTCTGATGAGTCACAGAGCTGTGCTGTATGATTCTGATGGAGTCACAGAGCTGTGCTGTATGATTCTGATGGAGTCACAGAGCTGTGCTGATTGATTCTGATGGAGTCACAGAGCTGTGCTGTATAATTCTGATGAGTCACAGAGCTGTGCTGTATAATTCTGATGAGTCACAGAGCTGTGCTGTATAATTCTGATGAGTCACAGAGCTGTGCTGTATGATTCTGATGGAGTCACAGAGCTGTGCTGTATGATTCTGATGGAGCCTCAGCTGGATTCTCCAGATCAAAGTGGAGCGTCTTAATACCCTTCACAGTGAGGGTAGGGTATTAAATATGAAATTAATAAGACATCACAGTGCTGGGTTCTCCCTCAGCCAGCCAGCAGGTGTTTCTCTGGCTATATTTAATTCCATTAGAGAAGCAGCAGCGCCGTACCGCCAGGGTCCTTGCTGTCTGTCTGACTCACTGCCGTACGCAGCCCTTTCATTGGTTCAAAGGTTCACCGCTGCGCCTGGAACACCTCCGGTGCTGCTACAAGATAGTATTTTGTCAAGTACTTACCACTAAGATGAATATTCCCTGTCACTAGAGGAAGGCTGTGTGCTACAGGTGCTGGGCTGCTCTTTGACAGGAGTTCCTCTGTTATGTAAAATGAGCTGTTTTTAGAACACAGAGGAGAGAGAGAGAAGAGAGAGAGAGAGGGAGGGAGGGAGGGAGGGAGGGAGGGAGAGGGAGGGAGGGAGGGAGGAGAGAGAGAGAGAGAGAGAGAGAGAGAGAGAGGGAGGGGAGAGAGAGACCGAGAGAGAGGGAGGGAGGGAGGGAGGGAGGGAGGGAGGGAGGGAGAGAGGAGGGAGGGAGGGAGGGAGGGAGGGAGGGAGGGAGGGAGAGAGAGAGACCGAGAGGGAGGGAGGGAGGGAGGGAGGGATGGAGGGAGGGAGGGAGGGAGGGGAGAGAGAGAGAGAGAGGGAGGGAGGGAGGGGGAGGGAGGGAGGGAGGGAGGGAGAGAGAGAGAGAGAGAGAGAGAGAGGGAGGGAGAGAGAGACAGAGGGAGGGAGGGAGGGAGGGAGGGAGGGAGAGAGGGAGAGGGAGAGGGAGGGAGGGAGGGAGGGAGAGAGAGAGAGAAGAGAGGGATGAAGTACAGTCTTGGGGGAGTCCCCTTTGCTCTCTTCACTCTCTGAATGTGACAAAGAAATGAGAAAACCCCTAGCATCAAGTAAACAAAACACAAACTGGGAGGATAAGGAAATATGGTGATGGTATCTTTGATTCCATTCATGTAGCCTTTCTCAAGACAAGGTACAGGTTACAATGCAATCATTATTATTGTGTTTGTGGCATGATGTGTGTATGTATTTTTTATTTTTTTCTCCCAATGTATCAACTCTTACATAGCGATAACAGTCTTAAAAGGATGATGGTAGTTTACCTACCCCAGCCCCAGTGTCACACAGCAACTGTAGCTGGGATAGGAAGGATGAGACAAGGAGACAACACGCAACAAGACTCTATATCTGTTCTGCAGGAAGGAGGGACATTATTATGTCGCCTGCCGCCGCCTGCAAACGTTACCATGGCAGCCAGTTAGGGTGGTAGTGGTGGTGGAAAGGGTGTGGGGTTGTCAGAGCCCAGGATTGCGGCACTTGCTTTAATGTTTCTATTTATAATCATTTATAACGACAGCGCCGCCAGCTGTACCACACAGAGGGGTTGGTTGGATGGTGTAATGAAGAACTGGTTGCACCGCCACCACCAAGCGGAGGAAAGACAATATGTTTCACATTATCAGTGAACACTATAACAGGGGAGGTATGTTGTTAACGGACAACTGGGCTAATGGAGACCTTTTCTGGTAGGGCTCAACTCTGACCAACTTGGTTTGACATTTTATGCATTTTATATGTGCAGCACGAGTGAGGAACGCTTAGTCTGCGTCCCAAATGGCACCCTATTCAATATATAGTGCACTACTTTTGACCAGAACCCTATATGGGGAATAGGGTGTCATTTGGGATGCAACCTTCTAGTGGCCACCGATTGCCATAGTGTGAACAGGTACAGTGAACGTTGTCAGGATTCTCACAACAGGTGCTGCCTGAAACACTGCCTGTATTTGTTCTCCTAAATGTGACCCTTGAGAAGATTACGGCAGTGAATGCACCCGATAAATCTCCCCTCAGCCTTTGGCATTTTAAGTAGGTTTGAATATTTTCTTTCAGGCTAAAAATGGAAGAGACATGTATAAGGCCTGTACAGTGTGTACTCTTCTCACAATGTGACTGATGCCATGACAAGAATAGAACTAGAATATTATCCAAGAGTTGGAAAAAAGCAAAACGTAGCAGTGAACAAAATGTCCTGTCACCAGAGAACAGTAGTTACTATCTGGTATTATGAGACATGGGTTGCTTTAAAACAAAAGGCTTGCTGTTCTCCTTAACCTCATATGACAGGAGGAGAGATACAGTGACACAGTAACCTGGGTTTAACCATCCTCTCCTCTGGGGCAGAGAGATGGACTAGCCTTGTCCTCTATGGTGTAAATGAGAGGAGGAGAGATACAGTAACCTGGGTTTAACCATCCTCTCCTCTGGGGCAGAGAGATGGGCAGAGAGATGGACCTGGGTTTAACCATCCTCTCCTCTGGGGCAGAGAGATGGACTAGCCTTGTCCTCTATGGTGTAAATGAGAGGAGGAGAGATACAGTAACCTGGGTTTAACCATCCTCTCCTCTGGGGCAGAGAGATGGACTAGCCTTGTCCTCTATGGTGTAAATGAGAGGAGGAGAGATACAGTAACCTGGGTTTAACCATCCTCTCCTCTGGGGCAGAGATGGACTAGCCTTGTCCTCTATGGTGTAAATGAGAGGAGGAGAGATACAGTAACCTGGGTTTAACCATCCTCTCCTCTGGGGCAGAGAGATGGACTAGCCTTGTCCTCTATGGTGTAAATGAGAGGAGGAGAGATACAGTAACCTGGGTTTAACCATCCTCTCCTCTGGGGCAGAGAGATGGACTAGCCTTGTCCTCTATGGTGTAAATGAGAGGAGGAGAGATACAGTAACCTGGGTTTAACCATCCTCTCCTCATTTTGACAAACCAATTAGGATCTGGCAAATAATACTTGAATCAGTTGTAGAACCCCTTTATGGTTGTGAGGTCTGGGGTCCGCTCACCAACCAAGAATTCACCAAACTAGAATGCCCTAAACAGAGAGTACACAGTGGCAGAATACCTGACCACTGTGACTGACCCAAACTTAAGGAAATCTTTGACTTTGTACAGATTCAGTGAGCATAGCCTTGCTATTGAGAAAGGCCGCCGAAGGCAGACCTGGCTCTCAAGAGAAGACAGGCTATGTGCTCACTACCCACAAAATGAGGTGGAAACTGAGCTGTACTTCCTAACCAACTTCCAAATGTATGACCATATTAGAGACATATTTCCCTCAGATTACACAGATACACAAAGAATTTGAAAACAAACCTAATTTTGATAAACTCCCATATCTACTGGGTGAAATCCCACAGTGTGCCATCACAGCAGCAATATGTGTGACCTGTTGCCACAAGAAAAGGGAACCAGCGAAGAACAAACACCAATGTAAATTCATCCCATATTTATGTTTATTTTATTGTCCCTTTTGTACTTGAACTATTTGCACATAATATGACATTTGTAATGTTTTTATTATTTTGGAACTTTTGGAGTGTAATGTGTACTGTTCATTTTTATTGTTTATTTCAATTTGTTTTTGTTTGTTTATTATCTAATTCACTTGCTTCGGCAATGTTAACATGTGCTTTTCCCATGCCAATAAAGCCCTTAAATTGAATTGAATAGAGAGAGCGAGAGAGAAAGAGAGAGGGGGAGAGAGAGAGAGAGGAACACCAAAACATTTGTATTTTTATTTTGTTAATATTTCAAACATTAAATTGTAAACCAGAGATGTGTTCTGGTTGATGATGCAGAGTGGAGGGAGTCAAGAGGGAGCACATCCCCTAAATTGATGCTTTATTTATTTATTTATGGAGCCGTGAACTGACAGGATTTTCATGTAAATACTTGAAATAACTACTGAGACATGTCGTGCCAAGGGTCCATTGAGTCTCTGTGCTGTTGCCCTAAGTGGGCTCCCTGAAGACTTGAAGGCTTTGTGTCAGGAAGTGATCTGCTGTTTGTTCATTCGAGGATGACACGAGAAGAGGAGACGCAGGGAGGAGGAGAGACAGAGGCAGGGAGGAGGAGAGGAGACGCAGGGAGGAGGAGAGACAGAGGCAGGGAGGAGGAGAGACAGAGGCAGGGAGGAGGAGAGGAGACGCAGGGAGGAGGAGAGACAGATGCAGGGAGGAGGAGAGACAGAGGCAGGGAGGAGGAGAGACAGAGGCAGGGGGGAGGAGAGACAGAGGCAGGGGGGAGGAGAGACAGAGGCAGGGAGGAGGAGAGACAGAGGCAGGGAGGAGGAGGAGACAGAGGCAGGGAGGAGGAGAGGAGACGCAGGGAGGAGGAGAGACAGAGGCAGGGGGGAGGAGGAATGGAGAGGGAGGGAGGAGAGACAGAGGGGAGGAGAGACAGAGGCAGGGAGGAGGAGAGACAGAGGCAGGGAAGGGAGGAGAGACAGAGGCAGGGAGGAGGAGGAGGGAGGAGACAGAGGCAGGGAGGAGGAGAGACAGAGGCAGGGAGGAGGAGAGACTGAGGCAGGGAGGAGGAGAGGAGACGCAGGGAGGAGGAGAGACAGATGCAGGGAGGAGGAGAGACAGAGGCAGGGAGGAGAGACAGAGGCAGGGAGGAGAGACAGAGGCAGGGAGGAGGAGAGACAGAGGCAGGGAGGAGGAGAGGAGACGCAGGGAGGAGGAGAGACAGAGGCAGGGAGGAGGAATGGAGACGCAGGGAGGAGAGACAGAGGCAGGGAGGAGGAGAGACAGAGGCAGGGAGGAGGAGAGACTGAGGCAGGGAGGAGGAGAGGAGACGCAGGGAGGAGGAGAGACAGAGGCAGGGAGGAGGAGAGGAGACGCAGGGAGGAGGAGAGACAGAGGCAGGGAGGAGGAGAGGAGACGCAGGGAGGAGGAGAGACAGAGGCAGGGAGGAGAGACAGAGGCAGGGAGGAGGAGAGACAGAGGCAGGGAGGAGGAGAGGAGACGCAGGGAGGAGGAGAGACAGAGGCAGGGAGGAGAGACAGAGGCAGGGAGGAGAGACAGAGGCAGGGAGGAGAGACAGAGGCAGGGAGGAGAGACAGAGGCAGGGAGGAGAGACAGAGGCAGGGAGGAGGAGAGACAGAGGCAGGGAGGAGAGACAGAGGCAGGGAGGAGAGCCAGAGGCAGGGAGGAGAGACAGAGGCAGGGAGAAGTTCCTGTCTTTGGTTCCTGTCTCTCTCTCTTTTTTATTTTGGCTCTGTGCCCATAAGCTATCTTTCCCTTCGAAAGCTTCTCCTCTTTCCTCTGCTGAAAACACCATGCACTTTGTATTGGGACTCATGTAATGCAAAGTACAGTTTGTTCTCTGCAACAGGACTGTTAAGTAATGCAGAGTGGGAACTCACTAAGACTAATGTAGGCATGTTTATGAATATGAATATAATATAGGAAAATATTGTGCTCATAGTTCATATTCCATCCCTCCCTCCCTCTCCCAGTGGACATTAAGCCAGAGGTACTTTTGGATCCCGTGTCTCCGTTGGACCTGCGTACAGACCTGAGGATGCTGGGACCTGGCTCAGACCCGGGAATGTGGGAGCGTCAGTTGCAGCAGGAGCTGCTCCTCATCCAGAAACAGCAACAGGTCCAGAAACAGCTGCTGATCAGCGAGTTCCAGAAGCAGCATGAGAATCTGACCCGCCAGCACCAGGCCCAGCTCCAGGAGCACCTCAAGGTCAGGCCTACAACATCAACTACAGTATACTATAGCAACAGTAGTATAGTATAGAACCTGACACACCAGGCCCAGCTCCAGGAGCACCTCAAGGTCAGGCCTACAACATCAACTACAGTATACTATAGCAACAGTAGTATAGTATAGAACCTGACACCAGGCCCAGCTCCAGGAGCACCTCAAGGTCAGGACTACAACATCAACTACAGTATACTATAGCAACAGTAGTATAGTATAGAACCTGACACACCAGGCCCAGCTCCAGGAGCACCTCAAGGTCAGGCATACAACATCAACTACAGTATACTATAGCAACAGTAGTATAGTATAGAACCTGACACCAGGCCCAGCTCCAGGAGCACCTCAAGGTCAGGACTACAACATCAACTACAGTATACTATAGCAACAGTAGTATAGTATAGAACCTGACACCAGGCCCAGCTCCAGGAGCACCTCAAGGTCAGGACTACAACATCAACTACAGTATACCATAGCAACAGTAGTATAGTATAGAACCTGACACCAGGTCCAGCTCCAGGAGCACCTCAAGGTCAGGACTACAACATCAACTACAGTATACCATAGCAACAGTAGTATAGTATATAGTATAACAATAGTATAGCATAGCATAGTTAGCAACAGTAGTATAGTATTGTATAGCAAAGAATAGTATAGTATAGAACCTGACACCAGGCCCAGCTCCATGAGTAAATCATAGTCAGAATCCCTCACAGTTAAACAGAACAATAGTTTACAAACAGCAGTATAGCATAGTCAGAGTACAGTATAGAAATAGTATAGTATAGTAATAATATAGCCAAATATAGTAATAGTATAGTAATAATAGAGTATAGCATAGTAATAGCAGGATAGTAATAGTATAGTAGTATTAATATAGTATAGTTGTATAGCATAGTCAGAGTACAGTATAGAAATAGTATAGTATAGTAATAATATAGCCAACTATAGTAATAGTATAGTAATAATAGAGTATAGCATAGTAATAGCAGGATAGTATAGTACTACTGTAGTACTAATATAGTATAGTATAGCAATAGTACAGAAATAATATAGGACTCGTATGGCAATAATATCGTGATAGTATATAAATAGTATACTATATTGCAATAGTGATAGTATGGTGTAGTAATATTGTAGTAATAGTAACAGTATAGTATGGTAATAGTATAGTAATAGTAATATTAGCATGGTATAGTATAGTAATTTTATAGTAATAGCAATAATATTGTATAGTATAGAAATAGTATAGTATAGGGATAATATAGCATTACTATACTATTACAATAAGTAATAGTATAGTAATAATACAGCATAGTATAGTAATACTATTGTAATAGTTCAGTAATAATATAGTATGGCATAGTAATAGTATAGTATAGACATAGTATAGTAATAGTATGGTAAAAGCATAGTAGTATTATAGCGATGGTATAGCACTGGTATAGTAATATTAGCATAGTATAGCATAGTAATAATATAGTGTGGTAATAGTATACTACAGCACTATAATAGTATAGTAGCAGCATAGTAACAGTATAGTAATAGTAATATTATAGTATAGTAATATTAGTATGGTAATATTAGTATAGTAATGTAGTATCGTATTATTATAGTAGTAGTAATATTATAGTATAGTAATTGTATAGTGATAGTATAGTAATATTAGTATGGTAATATTAGCATAGTAATGTAGTATAGTAGTATTATAGTAGTAGCAATTATATAGTATAGTATAGTAATAGTAGCATAGTATAGGATAGGATAGTAATAATATAGTGTGGTAATAGTATACTACATCACTATAATAGTATAGTAGCAGCATAGTACCAGTATAGTAATAGTAATATTATAGTATAGTAATTGTATAGGGATATATAGTATAGTAATATTAGTATGGTAATATTAGCATAGTAATGTAGTATAGTAATATTATAGTAGTAGCAATAATATAGTATAGTATAGTAATAGTAGCATAGTATACTATAGTAATAGTATAGTATTGTAATAGTGAATATATAGTAGTTCATAATTCTTGTGTGTGTGGTACTATATCTTTGATGCAAGGTTTCTAGAGTATAGGCTACGCTAGGAGAAAAACAGTCACAGATACTCACTGGAAACAATGCTTCAAGTGCATTCGGAAAGTATTCAGACCCCTTCCCCTTTTCCACATTTTCTTACATTACAGCTTTATTCTAAAATGGATTAAATTAATTATCATCAATCTACACACAATACCCCATAATGACAAAGCTAAAACAGGTTATTAGCTTATTTACATAATTATTCAGAGACTCGAAATTGAGCTCGGGTGCGTCCTGTTTCCATTGATCACCCTTGAGGTGTTTCTACAACTTGATTGGAGTCCACCTGCCTTGGCTAGTGTTTCCTGTGGTAATTTCAATTGATTGGACATGATTTGGAAAGGCACACACCTGTATACAGTGCCTTGCGAAAGTATTCGGCCCCCTTGAACTTTGCGACCTTTTGCCACATTTCAGGCTTCAAACATAAAGATCTAAAACTGTATTTTTTTGTGAAGAATCAACAACAGGTGGGACACAATCATGAAGTGGAACGACATTTATTGGATATTTCAAACTTTTTTAACAAATCAAAAACTGAAAAATTGGGCGTGCAAAATTATTCAGCCCCTTTACTTTCAGTGCAGCAAACTCTCTCCAAAAGTTCAGTGAGGATCTCTGAATGATCCAATGTTGACCTAAATGACTAATGATGATAAATACAATCCACCTGTGTGTAATCAAGTCTCCGTATAAATGCACCTGCACTGTGATAGTTTCAGAGGTCCGTTAAAAGCGCAGAGAGCATCATGAAGAACAAGGATGCCTTGGTCTTAGTATTTTGTGTTTTCTTTAATTATTTGTTCAGGCCAGGGTGTGACATGGGGTTATTGTATTGTCTTATTGGGGTTTTTGTAGGCATTGGGATTGTGGTTGATTAGGGGTGTGTCTAGTATAGGCTTGGCTGCCTGAGGCGGTTCTCAATCAGAGTCAGGTGATTCTTGTTGTCTCTGATGGGGAACCGTATCTAGGTATCCTGAGTTTCACTGTGTATTTTGTGGGTGATTGTTCCTGTCTCTGTGTAGTGTTCACCAGATAGGCTGTAATAGGTTTCACGTTCCGTTTGTTGTTTTCGTATTTATAAGTTATTTCATGTATCGTTCACTTTTTCCATTAAAGTCATGAGTAACCACCACGCTGCATTTCGGTCCTCTCTTTCAACAAACGAAGAACGCCGTTACAGAATCACCCACCACACACGGACCGAGTGGCGTGGTTACAGGCAGCGACAGCAGGAGCGAAAGGAGGCACTTACGAGAGCTGAGAGACGCTGTTATGAGGACGTTATGGACAGCAGAAGCATGGACTATACGACGTGGGAAGAAATAGACAGGTGGGCGGCCGACCCAGAGAGAGAGCCGGAGCCCGCCTGGGATTCGCTGGAACAGTGCGAAGAGGGCTATGAAAGAATGGAGTCGAAGAGAAAGACACGGCGGCGCAGAGCGAAACCCGAAAGTCACCCCCAAATATTTATTGGGGGAGGGCTCAGAGGGAGAGTGGCTGAGTGAGGAGTCAGACCTGAGCCAACTCTCCCTGTTAATCGTGAGGAGCAGCTGCAGTGGGAGAGGCTGCACCACTTGGAGAATTGGACATGGGAGGAAGAACTGGACGGTAAAGGACCCTGGGCTCAGCCTGGTGAATATCGCCGCCCCAAGGAGGAAATACAGGCGGCAAAAGCGGAGAGGCGCTGGTATGAGGAGGCAGCACGGCAACGCGGATGGAAGCCCGAAAAGCAGCCCCAAAAAATTATTGGGGGGGGGCTTAAAGGGAGTATGGCTATGCCAGGTAGGAGACCTGCGCAAACTCCCTGTCCTTACCGGTGGGCTAGAGAGACCGGGCAGACACCGTGTTATGCTATGGAGCGCACGGTGTTTCCAGTGCGAGTGCATAGCCCGGTGCAGTACATACCAGCCCTTCGTATTGGCCGGGCTAGAGTGGGCATCGAGCCAGGTAAGGTTGGGCAGGCTCGGTGCTCAAGAGCTCCAGTGCACCTGCACGGTCCGGTCTATCCAGAGCCACCTCCACACACCAGTCCTCCGGTAGCAGCTCCCCGCACCAGGCTTCCTGTGCGTGTCCTCGATCCTGTAGCACCAGTTCCAGCACCACGCACCAGGCCTTCAGTGCGCCTCGCCTGTTCAGCACAGCCAGAGCCTTCCTTCCCTCCTACGCTGTCGGAGTCTCCCGCCTGTTCAGCGCTTCTAGAGCCTTCCTCCTCTACAGCGCTGCCGGAGCCTCCTGCCTGTACGGAACAGCCTGAGCTGCCAGTCTGCAGGGAGCTTTCAGTCTGCAAGGTGCTGTCAGTCTGCATGAAGCAGCCAGAGCTGTCAGTCTGCAAAGAGCTGCCAGTCTGCAGGGAGCTGTCAGTCTGCAAGGAGCTGTCAGTCTGCAAGGAGCTGCCAGTCTGCAGGGTGCTGTCAGCCTGCATGGAGCAGTCAGAGCTGTCAGTCTGCATGAAGCAGCCAGAGCTGTCAGTCTGCAAGGAGCTGCCAGTCTGCAAGGAGCTGTCAGTCTGCAAGGAGCTGTCAGTCTGCAAGGAGCTGCCAGTCTGCAGGGTGCTGTCAGCCTGCATGGAGCAGTCAGTGCTGTCAGTCTGCATGAAGCAGCCAGAGCTGTCAGTCTGCAAAGAGCTGCCAGTCTGCAAGGAGCTGCCAGTCTGCAGGGTGCTGTCAGCCTGCATGGAGCAGTCAGAGCTGTCAGTCTGTATGAAGCAGCCAGAGCTGTCAGTCTGTATGAAGCAGCCAGAGCTGTCAGTCTGTATGAAGCAGCCAGAGCTGTCAGTCTGCATAGAGCAGCTAGATCCGCCAGTCAGCCATGATCTTCTAGATCTGCCAGTCAACCAGATTCTTCCAGATCTGCCAGTCAACCAGTCTCTTCCAGATCTGCCAGTCTGCATAGAGCAGCTAGATCTGCCAGTCAGCCATGATCTTCTAGATCTCCTAGTCAACCAGAATCTTCCAGATCTGCTAGTCAACCAGAATCTTCCAGATCTGCTAGTCAACCTGAATCTTCCAGATCCGCCAGCCAGCCAGGATCTACCGGAGCCTACTACCTACCTGAGCTTCATCTCAGTACTGGGCTTCCTCTCAGTACTGGGCTTTCTCTCAGTACTGGGCTTCCCCTCAGTTCCGGGCTTCCCCTCAGTTCCGGGCTGCCCCTCAGTCCCGAGCTGCCCCTCAGTCCCGAGCTGCCCCTCAGTCCCGAGCTTCCCCTCAGTCCCGAGCTGCCTCAGTCCCGAGCTGCCCCTCAGTCCCGAGCTGCCCCCCAGTTCAGTGGGGTTCTGGGTGAGGACTATTAGGCCATGGTCGGCGGCGAGGGTGGATTATCCCAGGACGCGAGGGAGAGGAACTATGACATTTATGAAGTGGGGTCCACGTCCCGAGCCGGAGCCGCCACCATGGACAGACGCCCACCCGGACCCTCCCTATGGTTTTGAGGTGCGTCCGGGAGTCCGCACCTTAGGGGGGGGTTCTGTCACGCCTTGGTCATAGTATTTTGTGTTTTCTTTAATTATTTGTTCAGGCCAGGGTGTGACATGGGGTTATTGTATTGTCTTATTGGGGTTTTTGTAGGCATTGGGATTGTGGTTGATTAGGGGTGTGTCTAGTATAGGCTTGGCTGCCTGAGGCGGTTCTCAATCAGAGTCAGGTGATTCTTGTTGTCTCTGATGGGGAACCGTATTTAGGTAGCCTGAGTTTCACTGTGTATTTCGTGGGTGATTGTTCCTGTCTCTGTGTAGTGTTCACCGGATAGGCTGTAATAGGTTTCACGTTCCGTTTGTTGTTTTCGTATTTATAAGTTATTTCATGTATCGTTCACTTTTTCCATTAAAGTCATGAGTAACCACCACGCTGCATTTCGGTCCTCTCTTTCAACAAACGAAGAACGCCGTTACAAAGGAACACACCAGGCAGGTCCGAGATACTGTTGTGAAGAAGTTTAAAGCCGGATTTGGATACAAAAAGATTTCCCAAGCTTTAAACATCCCAAGGAGCACTGTGCAAGCGATAATATTGAAATGGAAGGAGTATCAGACCACTGCAAATCTACCAAGACCTGGCCGTCCCTCTAAACTTTCAGCTCATACAAGGAGAAGACTGATCAGAGATGCAGCCAAGAGGCCCATGATCACTCTGGATGAACTGCAGAGATCTACAGCTGAGGTGGGACACTCTGTCCATAGGACAACAATCAGTCGTATATTGCACAAATCTGGCCTTTATGGAAGAGTGGCAAGAAGAAAGACATTTCTTAAAGATATACATAAAAAGTGTCGTTTAAAGTTTGCCACAAGCTCTGGTCAGATGAAACCAAAATTGAACTTTTTGGCAACAATGCAAAACGTTATGTTTGGCGTAAAAGCAACACAGCTCATCACCCTGAACACACCATCCCCACTGTCAAACATGGTGGTGGCAGCATCATGGTTTGGGCCTGCTTTTCTTCAGCAGGGACAGGGAAGATGGTTAAAATTGATGGGAAGATGGATGGAGCCAAATACAGGACCATTCTGGAAGAAAACCTGATGGAGTCTGCAAAAGACCTGAGACTGGGACGGAGATTTGTCTTCCAACAAGACAATGATCCAAAACATAAGGCAAAATCTACAATGGAATGGTTCAAAAATAAACATATCCAGGTGTTAGAATGGCCAAGTCAAAGTCTAGACCTGAATCCAATCGAGAATCTGTGGAAAGAACTGAAAACTGCTGTTCACAAATGCTCTCCATCCAACCTCACTGAGCTCGAGCTGTTTTGCAAGGAGGAATGGGAAAAAATGTCAGTCTCTCGATGTGCAAAACTGATAGAGACATACCCCAAGCGACTTACAGCTGTAATCGCAGCAAAAGGTGGCGCTACAAAGTATTAACTTAAGGGGGCTGAATAATTTTGCATGCCCAATTTTTCAGTTTTTGGTTTGTTAAAAAAGTTTGAAATATCCAGAAAATGTCGTTCCACTTCATGATTGTGTCCCACTTGTTGATTCTTCACAAAAAATACAGTTTTATATCTTTATGTTTGAAGCCTGAAATGTGGCAAAAAGTCGCAAAGTTCAAGGGGGCCGAATACTTTCGCAAGGCACTGTATATAAGGTCCCACAGTTGACAGTGCATGTCAGAACAAAAACCAAGCCATGAGGTCAAAGGAATTGTCCGTAGAGCTCCGAGACAGGATTGTGTCAAGGCACAGATCTGGAGCAGGATACCAAAAAATGTCTGCAGCATTGAAGGTCCCCAAGAACACAGTGGCCTCCATCATTCTTAAATGGAATTAAATGGAAGAAGTTTGGAACTAGGGCTGGGCGATATGGCCAAAATCTCATATCCCGATATAGGTCGTTTCATATCCCGATTATGATACATATCCCGATATAGCACATTTTTTGTAAATTCAATGAATAAATAGTTTATATAAAATGACCACATGTAAATGCCTCTTTCTTCTTCTTGGGTCTCATCCGTAGACTCTCTTCATACTGACTCACAAGATTCTTGCGAAGGTGGTAAAGGAGGTTAGTGGTGTTTGAGCCTGTTGTCAGGACCGGCCTGTAGCATATTTTGCGGGGGACGGTTTTCTGGTCCATGTCAGACTTGTCATACCCAAACCACGTCCATGTGGCCGAAGTAGCCCCTCTTTTAGGTACGGCTCTGTGTCTCTGTGCTCTATGTCACGTTCACTCTCCTCCATGTTTGTTTGTTTCAAATGTCCTTCCAAATGACGAAAAATATTTCCGTAAAGAGTGTGATTTGCGACGAAATAAACGATAGAGCATAATATGAAACAATATAAGTTTTTCTATCGTCGCACAATATATATCGTCATATCGCCCAGCGCTATTTGGAACTACCAAGACTCATCCTAGAGCTGGCTGCTTGACCAAACTGAGCAATCGGGGCCTTGGTGAGGGAGGTGACCAAGAACCCGATAGTCACTGACAGAGTGCCAGAGTTCCTCTGTGGAGATGGGAGAATCTTCCAAAAGGACAACCATTTCTACAGCACTCCACCAATCAGGTCTTTATGGTAGAGTGGCCAGATGGAAGCCACTCCTCAGTAAAAGGCACATGGCAGTCCGCTTGGAGTTTGCCAAAAGGCACCTTAACGATTCCCAGAGTGTGAGAAACAAGATTATCTGGTCTGATGAAACCAAGATTGAACTCTTTGGCCTGAATTCCAAGCATCATGTCTTCCTATGGTGAAGCATGGTGGTGACAGCATCATGTTGTGGGGATGTTTTTCAGTGGCAGGGACTGGGAGACTAGTTAGGATTGAGGGAAAGATGAACGGGGCAAAGTACAGAGAGATCAAAACCTGCTCCATAGAGCTCAGGACCGCAGACTGAGGTGAAGGTCCACCTTCCAACAGGACAATGACCCTAAGCACACTGCCAAGACAACGCAGGAGTGGCTTCGGGACAAGTCTTTTAACGTCCTTGAGTGGTCCAACCAGAGCCTGAACTTGAACCCGATCGAACATCTCTGGAGAGACCTGAAAATAGCTGTGCAGCGACGCTCCCCATCCAAACTGACAGAGCTTGAGAGGATCTGCAGAGAAGAATGAGAGAAACTCCCAAAATGCAGGTGTTTGTAGAGTCATAACCAAGAAGACGCAATGCTGTAATTGTTGCCAAAGGTGCTTCAACAAAGTACTGAGTAAAGGGTCTGGATACTTATGTAAATGTGATATTTCCTGTTTTTATTTTTAATACATTTCCAAAATTGTTGAAAAACCAGTTTTTGCTTTGTCATTATGGGGTATTGTGTGTAGATTGATGAGGGGGAAAAAACAAATCCATTTTAGAATAAGGCTGTGACGTAACAAAAAGTCAAGGTGTCTGAATATTTTCCGAATGCACTGTAAATACTTCAATATGATCTAGTTATTTTCAGTACAGTTCCCCCTGTTTACCAGGACTACACTACACAGCACCTTCACCACTATAGTTTGTTACTGTAGGGCTGGGGTCCATACTGTCTGACTGACTGATTGACTGGATCTCTGTATCTCTCTCTCTCTCGCTCTCTCTCTCTCTGTATCTCCCTCTCTCTCACTCTCTCTCCTTCTCCCTCCATCTCTCTCTCTCACCCCTTCTCTCTCTCTCTCTCTCTGTATCTCCCTCTCTCTCACTCTCTCTCCTTCTCCCTCTGTCTGTCTCTCTCTCTCTCTCTCTCTCCCCTTCTCTCTCTGTATCTCCCTCTCTCTCCCTCTGTCTCTCTCTCTCTCTCTCTCTCTCTCTCTCTCTCTCTCTCTCTCTCTCTCTGTATGTTAGCTGCAACAGGAGCTGCAGGCCATGAAGCAGCAGCAGGAGCTGGTGGAGAAGGAGAGGAGGCAGCAGCTGCAGCAGCAGCAGAGCCAGCAGGAGAAGGAGCAGGAGAGACATCGCAGGGAGCAGCATGTCCTCTGTCTCAGCCTCAGGGGCAAGGAGCGCACCAGAGAGAGTAAGGGCTCACCACCGAATCCACTCACCATAGCTAACTCTCTGCCCAATCACTGATAACTGTACACTGAGATGAACAACCAATGGGGAAACAAGAATTCTAATTTCTTGTAGCGACAAGTGATCATTAA